>NW_026705545.1:300000-543019 GCF_029867415.1 Vicia villosa | reverse complement strand
CAATAAGGGGTATGTTGGGGAAACTTCCGCAGCTGAAGATGATCTTGGTTTCGTCGTTGTCAGGACTACACCAATCAATGTCTGTATGAGTGAGAGACATGATTTTCTGTGACCAGTAAAGGCCATCCCTCATGTTCCAGAAAGTGCTAGACTTTGGCAGGTGCGAAACGAACTATTCGTATAACAACGGTACGCAGCATGTGATTACTCCTCCTCGCTGCAGGTTTCTTGAATGCACAGAGTGATAAGCATCCGCAAGCAAGGTTGGAACTGGATTTCCAATTAAGAAGATCTTAATTGCGTTAATGTCGACGAAATCGTTAATGTTAGGAAACAAAAACAATCCGTAGATAAGCAAAGCCAAGATTTCCTCAAAAGCGCTCATATCTTGGATGCTGACGAAGTACCGAGCTTGATCAAACAGGAATTTGGAGGGCAATCCTTGAATTCCTCCTCTACTCACCATATGAGTTCTGATGTCGACTACGTTCAAAGGAGTAGTTGCAGCAATGATAACGTCGTCAGGATTCTTTTCCAAACCGGAGTACGGATCTTGCGCGTACACGGGTATTCCAATCAGACGAGAGTACTCCTCTAACGTAGGCATGAGCTGATAATCTGGAAAGGTGAAACAGTGATACGTTGGATCGTAAAACTGTACCAAGGTGGGAAGGATCCCATCCACAATGTTGGTATTGAGCAAAGGCAGAAGTTTTCCATACTTCTCCTTGAAAGCCTGGGGGTTGACCACCAGTTTTCCGAGCTTTCCCAGTTCCTCGACCTGGGGAATCTTGAAGGTGTATTTCCTAGCTCTCTTTCTCCCGTAATCCATGGTATAGATCCTTAAGTCCTTTCTCCGTTTCTCTCTTTCTATGAAGTTCAAAACGTTCGTTATTTAGTTTCCTTGAAAAACGACTCGAAAAAGACTCTTTTTTGCTTTTAGTTGTTTATTAATGAATGATGCATGAATGCATGAATGCACACACAAGAGTTTTAAACAAACATGGCGTTGAAGGGTATAGTGGTCATGAAGTCAAAACGCAGTCTCCCGCCCCAATGGTAAACTAAGGTTAATGATTTTTGTACCTGTAGAACGGGTTCTAGGGGTCTCAGAGTTTTTGCTCAACCTTAAAGATACGTTGATTGGTATCTATAAGAGAGTTTTCTCTGAGTGTAGTATCTGCGTGACAATTACTTCCGTAATCACCGCTCTACGTCCTAAAAAAGGCTTTAAGTGGGGTTAATGTGTTTCTAGGTCCTCCTGGTACAAATCAGTCTCGGAATGCAGTGGCGCAGTTAATCACAACCAGCCAGGCAAATCCCAAGAGTAGACTTGGAAACCAAGATTAGAGGGCCTTCACCGGGAAGACATCCTCCATCCTATCTTATGTTGCACTCAAATCCGGGTATAGGATTTCTCACCACAAGGGGGAATCAAGCCCTTTCCCGATACAGAATAAACAAAATAAACAAATATATATGCAACAAACACATGATATGACACAGAGGTTAGGCAGGACCTCTCTTGTTTGAGGGGGAATTTGGCATCCCTAATTCCTCATTGGGGCTGGACCAGCAACAGGTCAACCATTGGTTTGGATGAAAAACCAAGGTTTTGAACACTTATATCCCCAGCAGAGTCGCCATTTTTCTGTGGTGTCGTTTTCTTTACCTCCCCGTTTCACTTGGGAGGACGGCACGCTAGACCCTTCACGCGAAATTTGGAAGGAGAATGCGCCCGTGGTGGGATGAATTTTATTTCAGTTCTTCCTACGATATCACACGAACTTTCTTATTTGTCCTACGAGTAGGAAAGGGGAAAAAAGATCTCAACTAAACCCTAGGAGTTTGCTAAGTGTGGGGATTTCACCTAGACTAGAAATTCTGGAGTCCGGGGGGTCGGTTATACATAGGGAAGTGTTTAAACACCCTACATATCTGTAGTACTCTACAGGAACCTTCTCTGTGTCATTTGTGATTGTGTTTGCTGCTAATGATTGGGAAAGTTTCTCCTTTGTGTTAGGAGAAGGAATTGAATTGATTTGAAAAAGACAGACAGATAGACAGACTGACTATTTTTGGTATTTTATTAGCTCGCTGAGATTCCTTGTGAACCTCATGCCTACATATCCCTAGTGGAAGTCAGAGCTTAATGTAGTTCGGGGAACTAACTAGGGAAATTAATTGTTTTTGGGTGCCTTGCTTGAAGCTCAAGGTTGAAGCTTGGAATTAAATCTCTGTTTACACTAAAGAGACATGAAATCATCTCTACAGAGAGGTATTTGTACTATTCTACCACAAACATTTTGAAAGAGTGACAGAATAACTGAATTCATTTCATTCAAGAGGGGGACCTTACTTGTGTGTGTGCAAGTATGCCAGTCAGATGCCTCTTAAATGAAAGAAAGATGCTCGTCCAAATTAGGGAAAGTGTACAAGTCTGGGGATGTGCCAGAGCATGTCTTTCAGAGTCCTAAATGGGAGACTTTGATTGAAATTGAAATTGAAATGTTTGTTTGTTTGAATGTGGTAGAGTAGTAAAAATATCTCTCTATGGAGATAAGCTATGTCTATCTACTGTATAAAAGATTTGAATTTAGCTGGCTTGTATGAGGCCCAAGCTTGAGGCTTTTTGATTGATTAATTAATATTATTGACTCTGGGAGATGACTCCATTGGGGGTTAATTACAGGGTATTTTTGTGTTCTGTACGAAGCCCAGAATTGAGGCTGACTCTACTTAGGGAGACTCTATTTATGTGCCTTGTACAAAGCCCAAGGTTGTGGCTAACTGTTGAGGATAATTGAATGACTAACTCTATTTTATTTGCCTTGTACAAAGCCCAAGGTTGTGGCTAACTCTAGCTGGGGGAAGACATTATTTTCTGCCTTGTACAAAGCCCAAGGTTGTGGCGGACTCTTAAATGAATTAAGTATGGATGACTATATGGGGAAAGATCCTAAGTGTTAGGAATCTTTGACACAGGAAAGATATGGTTTATCTGCCTTGTACAAAGCCCAAGGTTGTGGCTACTGAGTGATGAAGGACTTACTGGGGAGACTCTATTATCTGCCTTGCACAATGCCCAAGGTTGAGGCTGACTCTTGACAGGGGAGTTTTATTGTTTGGGTGCCTTGTATGAAGCCCAAGGTTGAGGCTAACTGTTTTTGTTGGTTTTGACTCTACTGAGGAGGTTTCATTTATTAAAAGACTGTTTTTCTTTGGAAGCTAACCCTTTCCAGGGATTTTGACTCAGCTGGTGAATTTGTCTATTAAAAGACTGATTTTATCATGTTTTTTGGAGGCTGACCCTTTCCAGGGGTTTTGACTCTTTTGGGGAAATTATCTCCTAAGAGAAATGAATCTTTATTTTTGACTTTTTATTAATTGACTTTGGAGGCTAACCCTTTCCAGGGGTTTTATTTTAGACAGATGTTGGAGGCTAACCCTTTCCAGGGGTTAATTGAAATGAATGATTTGGGTAGCACTCCATTAATTATTAAAGGATGAAAAGATTGGCAGAAAGATTATCTAGTGGAGACTTCTTGTTTAAAGCCCAAGATGAAGGCTGACTCAATGCTGAGGATGACCAAACATGGATCCTAGACTCTACTAAGGAGGATTGATGAAGATAAGGGTGACAGAGACTGTCCATGTCTCTCATTCCAAAAGGTGTACTCAATGCAAAATTGAGACAAACTTAGCTTGTTTAAAGTCTGGTTTAAATTGGAAGAAACTCACCAGGGTAGGCTAAAAGGTGACTAAAGACCTGTTCCTATGTTTATAAGAAACCTGATGGGTCCTTGTATACAAGCTCAAGAGGAAGCTGGAAATGCTTTTAAGAAGCCTGTGGGTCCTTGTACAAAGCCCAAGAGGAGGCTAATCGAGGGTCCTTGTTATAGCACAAGAGAAAGCTTATGTAGTTTTGAACTTATTTTGGCTCTAAGCAAATGGGTAAGAGGTTTCACCGGGAATAATTCCTCTTTGGGTGGATGTGTCCTATTTATTTGGATTCTAAGGTTTTTGCCAAGATGTTTCACCGGGAATAATTCATCTTGGTGGTTTGAACTACAGATCTCTAATTAGGAAAGAGCCTTCACCGGGAAGACATTCTCAATCCTAGGCCATATTCCTATAATATATATATATAGTTTAACTGTCCTAAGGTTTATACTCAAACGCAGTTCTAAACTAATATATGCACAGTTTATATTTGACAGTAATTTAAACAAAGACTGTAAATTGAAAGCTTGTAAAGCCTAACCTGGATGGAGTGGAGGCCATTGAAGAAGTATGTACAGAGCCTCAACGGTATTTTTGTTGTTTTGTTGATAACAGTTGAATATATATGATAAACAGTTAATGGTTTTTTTGAAAACAGAAGAAGTGAAGATGGACAAAGGTCACATAGGTATCTGAAGAGTTTCACCGGGAATAATGCCCTTCAAATACCAGAAGAATGTTTTGAAAATAGAAAGAAGATTTTGAAAATACAGTTTTGAAAACAAGCTAAGAAGAGAAGGTTTTTGGGACTTACACTCTATTAGAGGCCCAGTACTTTGCAGTACTGGTTACAAGAGCAATTTGAAAATGATTTTGAATGATACAAGGTTTTGTTGTTTGAAAACCTTAATCATCCGTTTAATCGGAGACTGATAACAGCCTTGAAAATTGACAAAAGTCAACTTAATTAAAGTAAAAATAAAGATTTTTACTTAATTAAGACCTAAACAATTAGGGTTTCATCATAGAATTATTTACAAAGTGAATTAGTTTAAAACAAAGTGAAAAATATGTATTCAAGTATTTAAGAAAACACCTAAAACATACTATTTTAAACCTAATAAAAATACATGAAATAAATAATATTTTTATGATTTTTTTTGATTATTCACAAAATAGATATGTTAAATAAAAAGTGTGTGAAAAATGAAGTGAAAATGATTTATTTTGATAGGTTAAATAAATATGTGAAGTTGTGAAGAGAAATGAAAGAAATTAGTGTTAAAAAAATAAGTTTTGGCCCTTGGAGGGTTTGAACCCACGCCCTTGAGGTCACCAGTCCAAAACAACACCACTGAGCCAACGCGCGCTCAGTGTTAGTGACTTGCCTCCATTTGGTCATATTTCAAAACAAGTTGTAAATCCTTAAAAAAATAAAAGAATCAAAAAGTCTGGGGCGAGGGGGATTCGAACCCCAGACTTGTGGCATGATGATACTAAGGGCGCATGTGTGGCCACTAGGGCAAGTTGTTTAGTCATTAATAAAACGCATACCACTCAAAATAAAATAAACTCTGCCCTGAGATTTGAATTTTGCGCGCCACCACCATCTTCGTCTTCAACCTCAAGCTCCATGAGTTTGAAATTCTGAACTCACTCATTTCTCAATCATTTGCCATGATGTAAACACGAAACTTGCTCTAATTTCACTCACGATTCTAAATATGCAACTAACATAAACTAATATTAACTACATCTAACTAATTTACCAGAAATCGTGAAGAACCCTAAAATTTCAAAATCAAATTAAATGACTATACTGAAAGATAAATGGATGATGATAGAGGGTTTTCAGTCCTCTAATGATGCTGAACAAGATAGAATCGAGCTATTTCACAAAGAGTACTTAAATTAGAGAGGTGAAGTTCAGAAACTTACCTCTGAAAATGGAGGTCGTGAGGATGATTGAGAGCACCTGGGCTTGAATGAATGATCTCAATAGCTTCCCTGAGACTCAATGATGCTAACTGAATGCTTATTGTAGCCTGAATCCTTCTGAATTGTTCTATGGACCTCCCTCGATTTGAGCTTCAAGTGGACATGGAGGTTGTTGAATCCTGAGTTACAGATGAGCTGCAGCCATCTGGTTAGCTTCACTATGACCTGAGGAGTGTGTCTGGATGATTGGCTTGCCTTGAAACCTTCTGAATCACTCCATGGACCTCCAACTGCAAATGCTCCAAAGTGAGAGCAACAATGGTGTTCCTCCACCTACAGAAGTGATCCAGGTGCTTGGATCACCTCAAATGACCTCCCTTGAGATGTTAGAATGCCCACTTCCCAAAGATAAGCTCTGGTTTGAAGAAATCGATTCTTCTTGCCAAAGAACTTTGAAAAACAATGAACAAGAGGAGAGAAAGAGAAAGCAAGGAATATGGTTGCTTTGGTGTGTTTTTGAATGAGGAATGCATCTGTATTTATAGGCAAATGAATCAGTATAGCTGCAGAGGAGTGAGCTTCCTTAGTGAAGTTGATTTGCTTTCTTAGCCATGAAGGAATTCAAAGAATATTCCAAGTGCAATGATGAGCTCTTTGATACCACTCCCTAGCCATCGGTTTTGCTTGATCTTAGGGGACCAAATGGCTGCAGAAATGAGCTCCAATTGGTTGGGAGAAGATTCCTTTGATGAATCACCAATTTGCCATAAATTCAAAAATGCAATCATTACATAATCACATGCCTTTGTTTTTGGGAATCTTCTCTAATCCTTATGCAATGATGGAAATTGATGTATGGTATGGTTTCAGATGCATTAGAGGTCGTGTAGCATCACTTAGTGAAGCAAAATGCACAAAATTGCAAAGTTCCAAAATGATGCATGACCTATAATTTCACTTCATGAGGCCAACTTTGAACAAGCATAACTCTTAGCTCACATTGAATTTTGAGAAGGTTGAACACAATTTGGAAAGCCCTAAACATCTACTTTAAATCATTAGTTTATGTCTTCTTCAGAATCCTTTAGGAAATTTGTGAAAAATGAGCCCAAAGTAGGATGAAAACTAGGTTAAAACACTTAGAAAAATTTCTAAGTGTTTATGACCTAAACTTCAAAATTTCCAAAACTTCATAAATAATTGATCTTTTGAAAAAAGTTCCTTTGTAAGATGTTGTTTTATTTTGCAAGATCTACAACTTTCATGTTGGAAGTTTTTTGAGTTGTGTAGGTGAAATTTTGAGATCTCACCATGCCCTCAAAAACCCTAATTCCCGACTTTTTGCTCCTTGATGAATTTCTTTGAATTTCTTTGGTCAAATGACTTTGACATCCATATATTGATGATATTGATCTTTGAAAGTCATTTTTTGACCAAAAACCTTAAAAGTCAATGATGATCCTTCACAGTTGACTTTTTCCTGACAAAGTGAATTTTTGGGCTTTTGTGTAGAAATAAGATCTTCTCCCCAAATGGATGATATAAATGGATTATATTGAGGTAGTAGAGACTCTTGAATCATGTCTTGAGTTTTGGATTCATGCCCCTGATCAGAAGTCAACTATCTTGGTGAATTAGGTCAAAACCCTAATTTGTCG
The DNA here is from genome assembly GCF_029867415.1 of Vicia villosa. NCBI lineage: Eukaryota > Viridiplantae > Streptophyta > Magnoliopsida > Fabales > Fabaceae > Vicia > Vicia villosa. The sequence continues at coordinate 535,700 of NW_026705545.1, read as the reverse complement.
ACCATGTGAAAATAATGACTGTAGACTTTGAATTGAAGTGTGATGTCCAGTAGATCTTGTCATATGAGTTATTTGAAGATGATTGATGTTTTTGAATGGTTCCCTGGGGCTTTTTAGGGTTTCCCAAAAGTGATCCCTGATTTTAGTCCTTGATAGGCTCAAAACCCTAGTCTGGTGACCTGAGTAAACCTGTACTCATATGACTGGATGTCTAATCAATCATAGATGAGAAAAATGAAGTTTTTGAGCCCCATGATTGTATTAGAGACTAGTCTTTGTATTGATTGATCCTTTGCCTAAGCTTTCTTGTCTTTGAGCATCCTCGATTAGGTACCAGATGGAGAAATGACTGCTCTGGGTACTTGTCTTGACCTGATGAAAAATCCTGAAGATATGTCATCTCAGGGGGGTCAAAAATTAGGGTATGACACTTCTGATCTCAAGTTCTTCTGATGCTTCCATAGACCCATGTTCTGATTCTGCCTTGACCATCTTCTGATGTCTTGCCAGACCATGTTCTGATGTTGCATGCTGAACCTTCTGAGACAAAGCTTCTGAGCGCTAATTTGTGCATACTCTTTATATATTTCCTGAAATGGAAATTGCAATGTATTAGAGTACCACATTATCTCACACAAAATTCATATCCTTGTTATCATCAAAACTAAGAATATTGATCAGAACAAATCTTGTTCTAACAGATGATTGCCATGCAAGAAGAACTAAATTAGTTTACAAGGAATGATGTGTGGGATCTTGTTCCTAGACCAAAAGGATTTAACATCATTGGTACAAAGTGAGTCTTCAGAAACAAGCTAAGCGAAAAAGGAGAAGTTGTAAGAAACAAAGCCAGACTGGTGGCTCAGGGCTATAGTCAACAAGAAGGTATTGACTATACAGAAACCTTTGCACCAGTGGCCAGGTTAGAATCTATTCACTTATTGATTTTTTTTGCCACTTAACATAACATCACTCTATATCAGATGGATGTTAAGAGTGCCTTCTTAAATGGTTATATAGATGAGGAAGTCTATGTCCACCAACCTCCTGGTTTTGAAGACTCTATGTCTCCAAATCATGTTTTCAAACTAAAGAAATCATTATACGGATTGAAGCAAGCTCCTAGAGCTTGGTATGAAAGATTAAGTTCTTTCCTTCTGGATAATGGTTTCACTAGAAGAAAAGTGGATACTACTCTTTTCTGTAAAACCTTTAAAAAGGACCTTTTAATTTGCCAAATTGATGTTGATGATATTATATTTGGAACATCTAATTCTACACTTGGAAAGGGGTTTGCTAAGTCTATGCAGGCTGAGTTTGAAATGAGCATGATGGGAGAACTCAAGTATTTCCTTGGGATCTAGATCAATCAAACATCAGAAGGAACGTATGTTCACCAAACCAAGTATGTGAAAGAACTTCTGAAGAAGTTCAATCTCTCTGAAAGCAAAGAAGCAAATACTCCTATGCATCCAACGTGTATCTTAGGTAAGGATGAGGTAAGTAAGAAGGTAGATCAGAAGTTGTACAGAGGTATGATTGGATACTGTGATGCTGATTACGCTGGAGATAGAATTGAAATAAAGAGTACTTCTGGAAGTTGTCAATTTCTTGGAAGTCGTATGATCTCCTGGTACAGTAAGAAGCAAGCTACAATTGCCCTCTCTACTACAGAAGCAGAATATGTTGCTGCTACTGGATGTAGTACACAGATGCTCTGGATGAAGAGTCAGCTAGAAGATGATCAGATATATGAGAGTAACATTCATATCTTCTGTGATAATACTTCTGCTATTTGTTTGTCTAAAAATCCAATCTTACATTCCAAAGCTAAACATATTGAGATCAAACATCATTTCATTAGGGACTATGTTCAGAAGGGTATTCTATCTTTGAACTTTGTGGATACAGACCATCAATGGGCTGATATCTTTATAAAACCCTTTGCTGAAGATAGGTTTAAGTTCATTCTGAAGAATATCAGTATGGATTTATGCCCAGAATGAGAAGATGAGAAGTTATGATGTATGGACTAGTTATGTAATGAGTTTGTTTTATCTTCTTATAAGAAGTTTTGATGTTGATCAATTAGAAGTTCTGATTCTGTTATTACTAACGTTTCATTATCTAAGTTGATTCAGAATCTCTTTTAAAGCAAAACAGTTGTCACCAGCTTTCCAGATGTTGAACACGTGTTTACTCTATTTGGACAAGCACGCGTACAGTTGAGGAGAAGCCGCCCTAGGTAACTGTGCCAATCATTTCAAATATTACGTTATCTCTCCTAACGTCATTTCTCATTAAATGCATTTGATTCTATGTTTTTCTGTAATCATGTTCATTCAAATGCATATTGCATTTCATTTCAAATCCGTCTCTATATAAACTCATCTCCATAACAATTAATCTCTTTACATTCTCTCTCTTCATTCATTGTCTCTTTTGTTCATCTCTCTTTCTCATTGTTGCATAAACCCTAGTTTCTAAACCGAATCTTAGAGTGAATTCATGCTTTCATCCTCAAGTACTCAACAAAAAATGTCTTCAGCACATCTTGTTCAACACAAATATGGTTATCATCCCCTGAAGACTTGTTCTATTCCACATGAGGAACTGGAAGTTCTATGCGAAACTATGGTGGACTTGGACAATCTGTTGGAACATGATTTCAAAACCAAGGCTGCAATGCTGGTACAAGGGTGGTCAAACTATTTGAAAGATTGGTTGGACCTGTTTATCCTCTCTTGGTGATGGATTTCTGGACTCATGCAACAAATACTCAGACTGATATCATCTCCTTCGTATTAGGGCATGAAGTTGTTGTGACTGAGAAGATGATAAGGAAGCTATATAGTCTTGATGACTCAGAAGGAATCACAGGTGCTCTTCTTGGTAGAGTTGATTGGGATAAGGTTGATAGAGAATTGTCTTCTTCAAGATCTGCACCTCATAAAACTACTTCTTTGAAGCCTTCCTATAGAGTTTTGGCTGAGATTATTCTGGGATCTCTCTATCATAGAAAGCGATCTCTTGCTGCTACATATGTAAATCAGGATCAGAAGTATGTACTTTTCTGCATTGGAAAAGGTATACAAGTTAGTCTCTCTAACATTCTATTTCAACATTTGAAGACAAATATTGAAGAATCAAGAGATGAAGAACGTAAGAAGAATCCAGATTTCAAGAAAAACACTATTCCTCTTGCCAGAATGATTTCAGATATTCTGATAGAAAGTGACTTAATGGATCTTCTGAGAGCTGTTGGTACGCCCAAGTTCTTAACTATCATTCAAGGACACATTCTGAATAATTTTGATTTACAAAGGATGCTTCTGATTGAGAAGGTAACTTCTATTCCAAGAATATTTCCAGATATTCTGACTAGAAGAATCCCTGTTGAAAGCTTTTCTCACTTGTTCAAAGAAGAGCTTGACAGGTCTGTTAAGCGCTACTTGAAGTCTTATGTCAAAGCTCAATCTTCTATTGATCCTGCGTGGATTCGAGGGAGAACTCTTCCATCTCTGGATGAGTTGAGAAAGAAATAACAGAAGAAGAAAGAAAAGAAGTTGAAGAGAAAGGTCTCAGAAGCAGGACCTAATGCTAAGCCATCTAAGAAGCCGAAGCTACCCTATGATCCTCTCAAAGTACAATCTGATGAATACCGTGATAAGCGCATCAAGAAAGCTTTTCGTGCAGATGCTGCTGCTTGTTCCTCTCAGAAAAAGCCTCCTCCTTCTGAACCCCAAAATTCTTTCACCACTCCAAACAGTTTCCAACCACCTCCTTCTACCCATATTCTGAACCCTGAACCACTAAATGCCATTCCCCCAACACCTTCTGAAATTTCATCTTCATCCTCTTTCACCACAGATTCTACACCTTCTCTAACCCATTCTTTACCCTCAAGAAAATCCAAACCCTATTGCCTTCTGTACCCTGATTATCGATTCACCTTTAATCCTCCCGAACCATCTATTGATGTCTGTTTTGACCTTTTCATGCTTAAGGTCAGAACAAGGATGGAAATCTTGAGAGCTGCTCATGACTCCAAGTTGGATCATGCTGCTATTCGAAACTTTTGGAGAATCTTTAAGAAGGATTTTCAGTTTGATGCTATGAACATCCATAAGAGATGTGTTTCTGAGGAATATGGTTCTTCTAGTTACTGCTTGGAGTTTTATGATGGTAAGTACTATCATCCAATCAGAAATTGGAGATCTCTTGAGGAGAAGAAATTTGTGGATGAGCTGGAAGATGAACCATGCCTAACAATGGTTGTATGGAAGCCTCAATTTCTCATTCTGACTGGAGACTTTCAGTCATTGTTCAACTGGCTTAGGGATAATCCCTCAGAGAAAGCACCAAATATGGTATATCCAGCTGTTGAATATCCATCATAAGTTGCTGCTCCTGCACCTCCAAAGAATCTGGCTGAGATTCTTCAGGCTCTTGAGAATGAAGATTCTGTTATCCCTGCACCAGAATATGCTAAAAACGCTTCTATGTCAGAAGCTGATGCTGAGAATCATCCTACTGAGAAACTTCCTGTTCAGGAAAATCAAGATGATGTTCTCATGATAGATGCTGCTGTTGAGCATGCTATTCCTCTGAATGATAGCTGTGAAGCTTCTTCTGTTGAACCTTCTCTTCTGTTGGACCATACTTTACTTTTATGTTAAAACACTAATAAACAACAAAAAATCTAAAAAAAGCTTAAGGTTCTCTTTCGGATTATCGGTTACTGTCCCGAGCATTTTGGAGATATGGACTTGTTGGACTTAGCACCTCTGGACCTTATTATTCTGTTGTTACTCTATTATTCTGTCTGTCTGGCATTGGATTGTTGTCTGTTTGTGTGTGCAGGTATTTCCTTGAAAGTCCTTGATGGTTAATTCCAAGGCATTGATATAAGGATTGTTAGAACAAGAATTGTTTTGATCAATATTCTTAGTTTTGATGATAACAATGTATATGAATTTTGTATAAGACAATGTGGTACTTTAATCCTATGCATTTTCCATTTCACGAAATATATGATGAGTATGCATAATTCAGTGTTAAGAAGCACTGACTCAGAAGGTTCAGTATGCAACATCAGAACATGCTCTCGCAAGACATTAGAAGATGGTCAAGCAGAATCAGAACATGGTCTATTGAAGCATCAGAAGAACCTGAGATCAGAAGCCGAAGCACTGAAGTTCTTATAATATCACGCTAGAAGAACTTCAAAGTCAGAAGACAAGAAGATGCTCTGCACCAAGCTGTTTGACTCTTATTAATTCAAACGTTGTATCTACAAAGTTCAGATCAGAAGCAAGTACAAGATGGCAGGCTACGCTGACTGACAAAAGGAACATTAGAAGCTATTAAAGGCAAAGTCAGTTAAAGAAGGAAAAGCAAGGCTCGAGGTAGTTGACAAAAGAGTGAAACATTAAATGCAATGCTGTATGGATCACGCAACACATTAAATGCTCCCAACGGTCATCTTCTCAAAACGCCTATAAATAGTGAAGTTCTGATCAGAAGCAAGGTTACAAATTTACGAACAACTCTTTCATACTTGCTGAAACGCTGTTGAATCAAAGCTATCAAACTTCATCTTCAACCTCACATTACTTTTGTAATATCTTAGTGAGATTTAAGCTTAGAACTTAAGAGAAATATCACAGTTATGATTATAGCTTATTAAGAAGCAATGTAATACTCTTGTAAGAATTTGTTTACATTAATTTGTAAAAGGTTCCTAGAGTGATCAAGGTGTGATCAGAATACTCTAGAAGACTTAAAAGGTATCTAAGTGGAAAACCATTGTAATCAAGGTTGACTAGTGGATTAAATCCTCAGGTGAGGTAAATCACTCTAAGGGGGTGGACTGGAGTAGTTTCGTTAACAACGAACCAGGATAAAAATCATTGTGCAATTGTTTTTATCTTAAGAGTTTTTAAAGTCACACTTATTCAAACCCCCCCCCTTTCTAAGTGTTTTTCTATCCTTCACATCATTCAAGAATCGTTATCTTCAGGGCTCAGGTTCAGCTATATATAAAGGGCTCTTCTTACTTTCATCATATTGTGAATTCTGGGTTCATATCAAACATGGGATTTATTTGCATGTGGGTGAGCTGCATCCATCTATGGTAGTATGAAGGACTTTGTAAATTTTTTTCCAAAAAGGGGGAGAAAAGTCTGGGTTTAATTCAAAGAAATCTGGAACTTGATTTTTCATTGCTGTCCATTGCTGAACAAGTCAAAGAGGAAGTTGTGTCATCTGTTGAAGAGTTGTTGTTGTGACTTGTAATCTGAGTTAACGAACACAATTGTGACTTGTGTTCTGAGTTAAAAATGGGATGAATGATATTCTACTTGGGAGTTTTGTCATTGTCCATGGCCCTCTATCTCCACCGTTACAAAGGTAAATCATCTCTTTGTAACATTAAACGATTCTGACGTTAAGGGGGAGTATTCATCAAATAAACTCAAAACCTTCTTAGCGTTAAGTATGAGGTTGTAGGTGTTAAGGTTTGTGCTGCATTAACACTCTGAAAGAAATTTGAAGGAAGAGATCAATCAGAAGATGATATTCTTGATCTGAAGCTTGACAAAAGGAGATGATGCTGAATGAGATGTCTTGACATAGTAACTGATGACTGACTCTATTCAACAGTTGCTGCAGCCACTGCTCATCAAAAGTTCTATTTTACGTGTTTATATAATGTTTATGTGTAATATGTAATTTATTTGTTTTAGCCAAAAATTTGCCAAAGGGGGAAATTGTTAGTTCTTTGTTTTTAGGGTTGGCTTAATTTTTGTAAAACAAATAAAAGGATTAGTATGTAAAAATGTATAAGAACAACATGTACAACAAAGAGTCCCTCTGAAATGATAGAACATGTTAAGTTGGAGTAATTCAACATATAGAATAACATGTCACATGGGATGTTACAACATCATGCATGAGGTGAAGTGAAGAGTTCTAATTATATCTATGTGATTTAGTTACTACAGAAGAATGCAGAATATTCAGGGATATTGTGATAATCAAATAAAGGTGTGATATATTATTTAACAGGTCTGAAGAATCAATAAGAAGATATGAGGAATCATTCAGAAGAATCAAGTCAGAATATTTGAAGAGTATATAGTTTCTAATTATAGAGATATTATCGGAAACGAACAGATTGAAGACCTTGATTGTAGAAAAAGATACTGCAATATTTGTAACAGCAAATATGCTGTGATTGAAGGCCCAAATCCAGTTCGGTATAGGTTATAAATAGAAGACTTCGTAACCTAGAAAAGGCATACAACCACCAAGTAGAAAAAATGTAATCTTTAGGGTTTGTCGAGGTAAATCTCCCGGCATATGGTAAGGCTACCAATGGGATCCTAGAAGCATGTAGGTAAGAGGAGTATTGTTCTTGAAGGAAGCTTTGAAGTAACTCCAAGTTCGTGGTCATAGTCAAGAGTCTTGGCGAGGGATTGTCATAGAAGTATGTCTTCCAAACTATTTATCTGTGGGATCAAAATGAGCTGGATATTGAGTCATTGCTACAGCTCCCGGGACTGGAGAACTGTACAACATTATTGCGATGATTGGTAATGGAATGGGGATATTCCATATCTAGGTAGGACCTAAATAGAAGGGTCATTTGGTAGGGATTAAGTGAGGGGTTGTAAACTTGGGAATAGTTTAGCTCTGAATTAATACTGCTGATAGTGGACTTCATTCCTGGCTTGGTATGCCTCCCGAGTAGGTGTGATTTCACTGAACTAGGTCAACAATTACTGGTATCATTTATCTTTCAGTTTGGCATAAATTCTGTGTATATACCTTGCTGATTTTTCTTGACAGATCACATGTCTCGACATATTTTGTGACTTCTGGATTTGTTACACTAGAATTTCAATTAGGTTATGATTTCTTTTTAAATACACCTATGCAATCCATGAGCTTCGAAATCTGCATTGAGATATTTCATGATCCACAAGATGAGTGATGCACCAATTGTGCCGATGAATCTCCTTAAATTTTGGAACAAAAATACCAAATTTTTTAAATTGTCTTTCATCCAGTTTTAGAAACTTGTGTACAGTTGAAGATAAGAAACTTGTTCTAGATTAAATCTTGACCTGCAAAAATTACTGAGCTATATCCAAAAAAAATCACATAATAAAATCAAATATGTCAGGATTTAAAAATAGTCTATACATGTTCTGGTACCGAATGTCACAACAATTGTCAGAACATCATTCTTGAAAAACATGTTAGAACATCTTCCATAACATCTTTGATGTAACCCATGTTTTAGCAAAATTATGTTAATCCTAAAACCATGGTACTAATGATCTCCCCCCTTTGGAAAGTTTTGGCTAAAACAACCAAAGATCAAACAATCTGGAGAGAGGAATAAAACCACAAACCAAATTTCACAAAAATTATATCAAAGATACAACAGTTACACGCTACAAGCTACATGCTAAACATGTAAACTTTTTACATGAGTAAGAATATGCAAGTTGTTCCCTTAAATTATAGAACTAATTCTCATCACAGAGAGACAAAACTCCCCCCTCAAGAGGAAGAAGAACCTTTACTAGAGGCATAAGAGAACTAGCATGGACACAACATTGAACTATCCTAGTTCAACATATTAGAAAAACATGCAGCAGAAGCATACATTAGCTATCCAACTCTACCTCCTGAGCCAATGAAATTGATCTAATCTTTATCAGCATCTGAGTCTAAATCAAGTATTTGGTCATGCTTTTTCTTAAGGGACTTCATCTTGGTTATAGATGTTTTCCCTGTTATAGATGTTCCAGTAGATGTTCCAGCATTTGTTATAATGTTAGATATTGCATTCTTTGAACTAGAACACACTTCCCTCTTGGTTTACAGCAGAAGAACCTTCTTTGCGTAAGTAATTTTGGAAGATTTACTCATGTTGAAACGCAGCTTGTGAGGATGGTGAGGTAGTAAGGCTTTTAAATACAAGGATAGTTACCTAGATTGTAACAATACCTTGTTTTTAACAACAATCATTCAAAGAAATTATTTTGGAAGAAGATGAGATTAACTTTATTAACAATGCACCACTCACCATGGGAGAGAGACACGTTCTTATTCAGCTTTCTCATTTGACTGCCAAAATTACCCCTCATTTTCTCAAAGCACCTTGCACCTTAAGTTATGGTGAAAAATACTTCTTGAATCTTCTTAACCATACCAAGACTCACATTCATTCTATATTTCATCTCTAAAACAACTGATGATCACAGACCAAAGTAAAATTTGAATAATGAACTCCCTTTTTAAAAAACAAGTTGTTTTCTTAAAAGCTTTCTTATTTAGTGCCTCCCAATCTGTTAGAGTCTTCTACAATGTCTGAAGTATCAAACTACTACAATGATATTCCAACATATGGTTGAACATCAATACCCTTCTGAATGAAAAAATCATTGACTTTTGTCCTAAATTTAATCATCACTAAAAGTACTTTTTTCAATAGGGTAACTCAGAAACATATCTTGTTCTCATTCAAGGAGAGATAGGAACCTTTGAAGACTTCTCAAATAATAGATTTACTTTGTTATAGGTCACAAAAGAAAATAATATATATGTCTCTATCCACCAGGACACTCATATTGCATTAAACTAATTAGATCCATATAATAGGTTCCAGAGCTTTTGCAACTATTTGGTGTTTCACCTTCTGGTGTGACATCTTGACTTCATCTTCCTTGAACATCAAGTAAAAGGATAAGAAATTAAATACTTGTAAAGTCCACAAATAGCAATTGTTTTTAAATCCTCAGAGGAAATTCATACATCTCATTAGAGACAAAACATTATTCCTTGATGACAAATACCTACAGACCTTGATCACTCAACTGACTTATGTTTATCACAATAGTCATCAGTCCTTTAGTAAGAAGAAAAACAAATTATCAAAGCTTAGAGAATCCATCATGAATCCTTTATTTAGCCAATGCCCTTAATCTTCCCTTTCATCATTAATAACACACAAAACAATTGATAGAATGAGAATAAACACACAGCCAAAAACACTTTTATTGCAGTCAAGTGTCTGGAACACTTAGTGCAAAAATACCAATCATCTTGGTTTAAGTTCTAAGAAGGGTATGGGAGATAAGGCAATTATCACCTTCCCTGAGTATTAACCTATTAGAAAGTTTAGGATAAGTATTCTTAGTATCGTCTCCTCAGGGATTGATGCGATATTATCGCCGTTCTACAGCTCAGTGTATTTTGAGTTAAGGTTTTGGATGTTTTTAATGTCATGAAAAATAAATAGCATGAAAAGAAATTAAAGACAATAACTTCGGGTTTAAAAACGGTTTGGTAAAACTGTGTCAAGATTAGTGTTCATTAGTTTGCTTCATATGTACTCTAATGATTATATATATGAACCTATTCATGATTAATACAATCACGTATCCTCTCGATACCGTTTATCTCTAAAGCAATATCGTGATTATTATCATATTCACCGTCAGATGATCTCTCATGCCGACAATCAACATGATAATCTTAAAAGCTTGATACTTGTGATTATCAACTCACAAATCTATCTCTAGAGTTTGTTTATTGATAGATGAATATCTTTTAGATCTAGCTTTGAAACATATCTCTCAATAATGATCCAAAACAACAAATGAAACATAAATAACAAGATATTCACCATGTATTAATCATTAACCAAGTTCATACATAATAGATCAAAGAAAGTACATATTTAGAAACTAACTACCTCTAATCTTGACACAAGATGAAACTTAGCCCTCCATATCCATGGAAGCTTCAACAACAAGCAACAAACCAAGATTTAGTGACATCAAACTCAAGAAGATAAAAGAAGGATGTTTGGAAATCTTGATTTTCTCTTAAGAAAAATGGTTTTTCTCTTCTTCTCTTCCCCTAACTTTTTTCCCAAGTGTGTGTTATGATAAGAACTAAGCTAACCACTCTTAATCATCAATTTTATGTGGCTAAGAACAAAAGTTGAAAAAGTAGGTCCGCTGAGCGGAGCAGGTCCGCTGAGCGGAGCAGGTCCGCTGAGCGGAGCAGTAAAAATATCTGATTTGTCTTCAAGGTCCGCTGAGCGGAGGTAAATTTCCTGCTCGTCTCTGCCCATGTCCGCTTCAACTCCGCTGAGCGAACTTTCTTGTGGGAAATCTCTGCCTGGGTCCGCTTCAGCTCCGCTGAGCGGAGCTTCTTGCACAAAAATTCCTCTTTTGGCTTTCCAACCTCATTGCAAGCTTGCTTTGACTATTCTTTTCATTCCATATTGCCCAAAAGTTGTTAAAACCTAAAGAAAAACATAACAAGAGTTAATAAACTAATTTAATTTAGAAAATAACCCAAAATTATTTATTTACATACTATTATATCAAAAGGTAATCAAATTTGGCACAAGAGTTTCAGAAATACCACAAAACTTATATACAAAATATGCACAAATGGGATTCTAACAACTCTCCCCAACTTTGATCTTTGTTTGTCCTCGAACAAAGCTAGCTCAAAAACATATATCATCGAATCACATAAGGTTAGTAACATCAATTGAATGGTTCAAACTTGAGTTACATACCTACAAGATAAGTCTTCCTTGCTTGTACAAGATTCTAACATGACTATGAACCACTTTCTGAACACAAACTTTCAACACAATTGCATTAAAGAGATAATGTCCATGAATGAATCACCTATGTTTCACTTCACAAAATAATTGAAGGACAATTGCCATGATAGCATAAGGGACAATTCACACTCACTAGCAATGATGCACATCCAAAACAATTCATATATTCATCTATACTATGCACACGAGACAATAGAGACAAAGATCACTGAGGACTTCATTCGGTTGTAACTTGGCCTGGGTTCCAAACAAGTGATATTATATGTACACGGCCATTGAAACAAAGAGGGTGAATGATCATGGAAAGCATTATTTATGTACAACACTACTAATATGTTACCCTTTTGTTTTTCACCATACAATGCATTCTTTCCTTTTCTTTAGACCATTAACACATTTTTTTTCTTTTCTTTTATCATTTGCTCATTCTTTCTCAAAAAAAAAAATTTTTTCATTGATTTTCCTTTTTCAAAGAATGCATTGCACCACCATTTTCTTTCTTTTCTTTCTCTTTAAGAAACATCTCTCCCCAACTTAAAATATTTACATCTATAAAGACATCAATGCTTTCCATTCAAGGTTCAAGTACTATTGGGTTAAGTGTTTACCAAAGAAATTGTCAAGCGAATCACTTCTCTTTATCAAAATTCATTGTGTTTTCCTTTGAGTCACTTGACAAAACAAAAATTTAGGCTCAAAATTGGTTACAAAAGATCACACACTCACGGGTAGCCTTGTTTAAGGTGGTTTTTCTCATACTACTAAAAAAAAAATGCCTCGATCCCTTCTAAGTTCTAATGTCTCATACAAAGCAAGATTAAACATGAATCATTTGAGTTAACATCCATCACTAGAACACTCTTATTTTTGTACACAATGGAAGTCCACTCACTTATCTAGTTTTGTCCTAATTTTGATTCAAACACAAACAAAATTTCTAAAATGCAATGTGACAAAAAACTTTGTGTAAAGCCCTTAGTTCATAGTCACCTTATAATCTACAAAGCAACAAAATACTTACCTTGGTATGAACATCATCAAGAATCTCATCATCACCATCCAAAGTATTTGATGTTGACACACCTTATCACTTTTTCTTCTTTAGAGCATCACTTCTATTCCAAGACAAACACAAAAAATTATATACACCTTAACATATAATATATGTACACTATTCTACTACTAAAACACAATATTATAACAACAAGGGCATAAATTGCCCACACAAACACACATTACTTAAACAAAATACTTAATCAACAAAGGCATAAGTTGCCTACAAAATATGTTCGGGTGGCACCCACGGCCACCAAAGTACATCAAACCTCATCCTTATATGGATGGCACAAAAGTAGTTACTAACAAAAACAATAGGAAATTATGCTACTAGTTCAACAACATAAAAGTAAATAACAATAATACAAAAGTAAACACTGAATATCTTCAATCTTCCTCATCGTCCTGCTCCACACCATCCCCTTCCTCTTCTTCCTCTTCACCATCCCCCTCTCTGAAAAATGGCCTCTCCGCAGGCCATGCACAATGAGCCTCATAATCCTCATTAGTAGGAAAAGAGGGAACATCCGCCGGGTTGACTTGGTGGCGATAGAGCTTGCACAGAGAATCATGAATCATCGCCTGCGATCTTCTGTTGGCATCAAAATACGCCCAATTGTACCTGCAAGCTAATTCTTCATTATACCTACCACCAGCAGGAGGAGCCATGTTCTGTGGCTGAGGATGCTGCTGGACACCTAGCTTGGGAGAGCAATGCCTATGCACATAACCGGTGTCCACAACACTAGTGGATTTCATGCTTGCCACATTAGGAAACTCCACACATGCTTTCCTGCAAAGTCCCATTATCAAACTTGGAAAGCCAAGCTGAGCAGAAGGCTTCGTTCCTGACTTGGTACCACTTGAAGCCACAATCCTAATCTCCTCAAAAATGATTTGAGCCACATCCACCTCTCCACCTATCATAATCCAAAACAAAAGACAAGACATGTCAATGGTTAGGTCAGATGTGTGGCTCCTCGGCATGACATTGTTCAGGAGGAAAACTGTGTACAGCTGTGCCATTTGAGTCATGTTCTTCCTGTCCATCTTCTGAATATAACCGGAAGGGTTAAGAGTGAACCCTCGGCGCTCAAAGGATAACAGATCAGCAATCTCCTGCATATCCCAAGTCTTTGCAGCCTTTTTCCTTGCATACTCACACTTCTCACCTGCAGCACGAGGAGACGGTCTTCCCAAAAAAGTGTTAATTGCATCCCTTGAAAAAGAAATGCCCCTACCTCTCACATAGGACGTGTAAGTGTACACCCTTCCCTCAATCGGAATCGCATTGGCATAGAACTCACGCACAAGGTCCGCATTGATTTGAGTATCTGGAGAGATTAGAGCTTCCCAATGGCGTTCCGCAATATTATCCAAAAACTGATAAAAGTTACCTCTATGTGGGAGGTCAAACACCTTTTCTGGCCAAATCTTCCGACCAACCAATTTCTCAAACCTTGCCTGCTGCTCTGGACCTAGAAACCTATGTGAATCGAAGGGTGGTTGCGGAGCAGCTCCTGAGCTTGAACCTGTCAACTGCCTAGCTCGCTTTCCCCGATCACTTCTTGACGACATCTACAAAAAACAACACAACATCGAACAAACATCGTCAAAAGCAACATTTATAGCATATTACATGTCCATTGGTAGTGTTAAACCAGGCCCTAAACCATTGCATCAAACACAGATAACAGAACTGAGATTCTGCACTCAGCAGGGTCCGCTCAGCGGAGGGGGTCCGCTCAGCGGACCTGCGCAGAAATTCAAAAAAACCTGCAGAAACAGGTCTGCACCAGAACAGCCATGGGGTTTCAAACCCCTTTCAAGCACAAGGAAGCAAGCACATAAGCAATGGAAAACAAGAATATTAACATCCAATTCAAGAAACCATAACCTTTACAATTTAATCTAACCTAAATCTAAAACCTAAACAGAATTTGTTACTAAAATCAAACATAATTTACACTCTAATCTTACTTATACTACCAAAGCACACTAAATCCTAAAAGAAACATAAATCTACAACCCTAATATAGTTTAAACACAAGATTGGAACAGAAAAGAAAACACATACCTTGAATGAAATTCAAGAAGAACACGATATACCAAGAAATTTGAAGAGAAAATGAAACTTGAAGCTTTGAAAATAGTGGAGATGGAGATGGAATCAAGTGGAGGCAAGTATGTTTCAAAAGTGTGGTGAGTTAGGGTTCTGAACCCGCTCAGCCACAGATCTCTTTCTTAATTGGGCCTTTGGACCGGTTTGGTCCATTGGGCCCCCTTTTTTTTCTGGTTTTTAGCAGGTCCACTCAGCGGAGGGGGGTCCGCTGAGCGGATGACAGAAAACAGCATTTTTCTGGTTTTTTCTCAGTCTGTTCCACTCGATTCTTTCTCCACCGACTTTTCAAATGCTCCAAAACACATAAAACAGAGAATACTTACAATGTTGGGGTGCCTCCCAACTAGCGCTTTGTTTAACGTCGGTTAGCTCGACGGTCCGAGGCGGCTTTACGGATAAAAAATCGGAACGGATTCCGAATTTCGATCGACTTCACCACCAAGATACGGCTTGAGTCTTTGGCCATTCACGGTCCAACTTTCATTTGTTGTCGGATTTTCAAGCACAACCGCTCCATAGTCTTTTACTTCTTTGATTCGGAACGGACCCGACCATTTGGATTTCAATTTGCCCGGAAACAACTTCAACCTTGAATTGAACAATAGAACCATTTGGCCTTCTTTGAACTCCTTCTCCACAATCTTTCTATCATGATATCCTTTCACTTTCTCCTTGTAGATTTTGTTGGATTCATAGGCTTGTAATCCCAATTCTTCCATCTCAAGCAATTCCAATCTTCTCATTTCACCACTTGCCTTAGGATCAAAGTTAAGCAACTTCAAGGCCCAAAATGCCTTATGCTCCGATTCCACAGGTAAATGACAACTCTTCCCGTAAACCATTTGAAACGGAGTAAAACCAATCGGTGCCTTGTATGCCGTACGGTAAGCCCATAAAGCATCATCCAACTTCTGTGACCAATCCTTTCTTGACGAAGAAACTATTTTTTCCAAGATTCTTTTGATTTCTCGGTTGGAGACTTCGACTTGACCATTAGCTTGTGGATGATAGGCTGTGGTTACTTTGTGCTTCACACCATATTGTTGTAAGACTTTTTCAAGTTGTGTGTTGCAAAAATGTGAGCCACCATCACTAATGAGAATCCTTGGTGTTCCAAACCTTGTGAAAATGTTTTTCTTCATGAACTTGATCACGGTCTTTCCATCCGCCTTTGAACACGCTATTGCTTCCACCCATTTTGAAACATAATCAACCGCAACCAAAATATACTCACACCCAAAAGACGAAGGAAATGGTCCTACAAAGTCTATTCCCCAACAATCGAACACTTCCACTTCTAACATGTTTGTCAATGGCATTTCATTCCTTTTGCTCACTCCACCACTTCTTTGACAATTGTCACAACTTTGTGCATGCAAGTAGGCATCTTTGAATAACGTCGGCCAATAGAACCCGGATTGGAGAACTTTTGCCGCCGTTCTTTGTCCACCATAGTGCCCACCATAAGGTGAGTTATGACAATGCCACAAGATTCTCATTGCTTCTTCCCTTGTCACACATCTCCTTAGTACACCATCCACACCAATTTTGAACAAGTATGGATCATCCCACACATAGAATTTGGCATCATGAAGGAACTTCTTTGTTGCACTTTTACTCCAATCTTTCGGCATCCAACCCGATGCCTTGTGATTAGCCATGTCAGCAAACCACGGCCTTTCTTCCACCATGAACAACTTTTCATCCGGGAATGATTCCAAAACCTCTTCTTCTTTGTTTGTTACTTCTTCATTCACCAACCTTGACAAATGATCCGCTACCAAGTTTTCCGCTCATTTCTTGTCTCTAATCTCTAAATGGAATTCTTGTAGCAACAATATCCACCTAATGAGCCTTTGCTTTGAATCCGGCTTGGTATGCAAATACTTTATCGCTGCATGGTCAGTGTAAACAACAACTTTCGAACCAATTAAGTAGGACCTAAATTTTTCTAATGCATATACAATAGCTAGTAGCTCTTTTTCGGTTGTTGCATAATTAATTTGTGCTTCATTAAGAACCTTACTAGCATAATGTATAGCATGAAAAATTTTTCCTCTTCTTTGACCCAACACCGCTCCTACCGCATGATCACTAGCGTCACACATTAGTTCAAAATCAAGTTTCCAATCGGGCGCTATGATTATAGGTGCGGTGGTCAATCTTTGTTTCAATTCATTAAAAGCTAAAAGGCATGCATTATCAAAAACAAAAGACTTATCTTTGTTGAGCAAGTTGCTCAAAGGCTTTGCAATCTTTGAGAAGTCCTTGATAAATCTTCTATAGAATCCCGCATGGCCTAAGAAGCTTCGAATTCCTTTGACATTTGTTGGCGGTGGCAACTTTTCAATAACCTCCACTTTTGCTCGATCGACTTCAATTCCTTTGGAAGAAACTTTGTGACCAAGAACTATGCCTTCGGTAACCATGAAATTGCATTTTTCCCAATTGAGGACCAAGTTGGTTTCAACACATCTTTTCAACACGGCATCCAAATTCTTCAAACAAAGATCAAATGAAGCTCCAAAAACGGAGAAGTCATCCATGAAAACTTCCATTGTCTTTTCTATGAAGTCCGAGAAGATAGCTTGCATACATCTTTGGAAAGTGGCCGGTGCATTACACAATCCAAACGGCATTCGCCTATAAGCAAAAACTCCAAAGGGACAAGTGAACGCCGTTTTCTCTTGATCTTCCGGATTGACCGAAATTTGGTTGTATCCGGAGTAGCCATCCAAGAAACAATAGAACTCTTGACCCGATAACCTTTCCAACATTTGGTCCATAAAAGGTAAAGGGAAGTGATCTTTCCTAGTAGCTTGGTTAAGCTTTCGGTAATCAATACACATCCTCCAACCCGTCACGGTCCTTGTCAGAATCAACTCATTCTTTTCATTTGTGATCACGGTCATTCCTCCTTTCTTTGGTACCACTTGGACTGGACTCACCCATGCACTATCGGAAATAGGATAAATCATTCCGGCTTCCAATAGTTTCACCACTTCCTTTCTTACAATTTCTTTCATTGTAGGATTCAACCGGCGTTGAGGTTGAGCTACCCGTTTAAAATCCTCCTCCATCATAATTTTATGCATACAATAGGCCGGACTAATTCCTTTTAGATCGGAAAGAACCCATCCTATCGCCTCCTTGTTAGCTTTCAACACATGAATTAATTTCTCTTCCTCTTTCTTTGACAATGAACCACTAATGATCACCGGCTTCTTACCACCTTCTTCAAGAAAAACATATTTCAAATGGGGTGGTAACATCTTCAACTCTAACTTAGTTTCTTCCACCTTTGGCTCATCTTTCAACTCCTCCATCTTTGCTTCAAAAGGACTTATTTCTTCAAAAACATCAAGATCTCGCAAACACTCTTCAATCTCTTTTTCTTCTTCTTCATTGAGAACATCAAGAGCTTTGGTTAATGTTTTCTCAAGAGGATTGAACACATGAGCTCGACTTTCAACTTGCATGATAACTTCCTCCATAGCATCAATTCTAAAACAATCACTTGTATCATTTGGATGTTTCATTGCTTCCGAAAGATCAAAACACACTTCCTCATCTTGGAACCTCAATTTCATCAAACCATCATCAATGTCTATCATCATTCTTGCTGTCTTCATAAAAGGTCTTCCTAGTATCAATGGGGTATCAACATCTTCCTCCATATCAATGACAACAAAATCAACCGGAAAGAAGAACTTGTCAACTTTCACAAGCAAATCTTCTGCTATCCCAAAAGGCATAGTTGTAGATTTATCGGCTAATTGAAGTGTCATTCTTGTATTTTTCATATCAACAATGCCTAACCTCTTGACCATGGATAAAGGAATCAAATTGATACTTGACCCCGTGTCAACCAAACCTCTTCCAATATGAATGTCACCAATAGTAACCGGCAAAGTAACTCTTCCTGGATCTCTTTCCTTCCTTGGTAAAGTACTTTGAATGATGCGAAAACTTGGCATATTTTGGCATAAACTTGGCATATTTTGGCATTTGCTCTAAAGCTTCACCAAAAGGAATATTAATTTTCAATTGCCTAAATATGTCAAGAAAACGAGCATATTGCCTCTCATTATCTTTCTTTGAGGGAGCATGAGGGTAAGGTAAATTACGAACGGGAGGCCTCATAACTTTCTTCTTTCCTTCTTTAATCTTTCTCTTTTTCTCTCTATTTTTTTCTTTTTCTTCCTCACTTTTTTCTTCACTCTCATTTTCAACTAAGACTCCCTCATTTTTCTTTGGTTCTACTTCACTTTCTACCTCTTTCTACTTTTCTATCCTAACTTCCTCCTCCTCGACCTCCTTCTCCACTTCACTTTCAAGCACCCTCCCACTCCTAGTTACAACCGCTTTGCAATGCTCCTTAGGATTGGTTTGAGTGTTTGCCGTGAATGATGGTCCGGTTTGCTTCTCGGCGAGTTGTTTCGCAAGTTGGCCGACTTGAGTCTCTAAATTCTTTATTGCCGCTTCATTACTCTTTTTATTTGCCATTGATGCTTGCATGAATTGATTTAGAGTCTCCTCCAACTTTGAAGGCTTGTCTTGAGAAGGTAGTTGTTGTTGATAAGGATTTTGTCTTTGTTGATAATTATCTTGTCTCCACCCTTGGCCATATTGTTGTGCATTAGGCCTTTGTTGGTATCCACCTTGATTTTGGTAAGGAGCTTGTCTTTGTTGATAGCCTCCTTGATTTTGATTCGCCATATAATTCACTTCATTCACCGGTGGACAATATCCGGTAGGGTGGTCTCCACTACAAAGCTCACACGAAGCAACTTGTTTGTTCTTGTTAGGATCATGTAATTCCTTGAGTTGTTGAGGTAACCTTGCCATTTGTTTTGTAAGCTCCTCCACTTGTTGAGAAAGAAGCTTGTTCTGAGCTAGAATAGCATCATTGGTTCCTAATTCAATAAGTCCCGGTTTCTTTTGAACAACTCCTCGGTTATGCTGCACCTGATGATCATTCCTGGCCATTTTCTCAATTATCTCTATTGCCTCCTCTGCTGTCTTAGCCATCAAGGAACCTCCAGCTGTAGCATCTAAAAGAAGCTTCGGTTGTGGTTGTAAGCCATTAAGAAAAATGTGAATCTGGGTGAGTTCATCAAAGCCATGACTCGGACATTTTCTCAACATTGACTTATACCTTTCCCATGCTTCATTAAGAGTTTCATTCACACCTTGAGAGAACACTGAAATTGCTGTTTTTGCTTCAAGTAACCGTGACTGAGGGAAGAATCTATCAAGAAACTTTTCTTCTAACTCATTCCAATTTGTCATGGTTTGAGTGGGTTGGTCTAGATACCAATCCTTTGCTTTGCCGATCAAGGAGTGAGGGAATAACCTCTTAAACACCTGCTCTTCCTCTCTTTCAGGTGCTCCGACTGCTCCGGCAATTTCATAGAACTTTGTCAAGTGTGTATATGGGTCCTCATGATCAAGTCCTGCAAAGGGACTAGCATAAAGTAGCTGAAGAATGCCAGTCTTCATTTCAGAATTTCTTGCATTGTTGTCATTTCGTGCAAACTGGGCTGCTCTTCTCGGACTGTTAGCACATGGTGCTCCAGGAGATGGTGGTGGTGGTGGTGGTGGTGGTGGATCCTGTTCTCCATGCCCTGCCATCTCTTCTTCTATAACTTGTGGTGCTGGCGAAGTAGTAGCTTCTTGGGCTAATCTTTGTTCTTTGGCTAGTTTCCTTCTTCTTCTGGTTTTACTGTTCAATCTCCTTGCGGTTCTTTCAATTTCTGGATCAAAAAGAAGTTGATCTGCTGGTACACTCCCACGCATAAACCAGAGCTGAAACACTAACCAAAAAGTGAGCAAAGACTAGGCAATAATAATAATATTTATACTCAGAACACACAAAAACTATTGCTATGCTTATAATATCTTAACGCCAATCCCCGGCAACGGCGCCATTTTGTTAGAAAGTTTAGGATAAGTATTCTTAGTATCGTCTCCTCAGGGATTGATGCGATATTATCGCCGTTCTACAGCTCAGTGTATTTTGAGTTAAGGTTTTGGATGTTTTTAATGTCATGAAAAATAAATAGCATGAAAATAAATTAAAGACAATAACTTCGGGTTTAAAAACGGTTTGGTAAAACTGTGTCAAGATTAGTGTTCATTAGTTTGCTTCATATGTACTCTAATGATTATATATATGAACCTATTCATGATTAATACAATCACGTATCCTCTCGATACCGTTTATCTCTAAAGCAATATCGTGATTATTATCATATTCACCGTCAGATGATCTCTCATGCCGACAATCAACATGATAATCTTAAAAGCTTGATACTTGTGATTATCAACTCACAAATCTATCTCTAGAGTTTGTTTATTGATAGATGAATATCTTTTAGATCTAGCTTTGAAACATATCTCTCAATAATGATCCAAAACAACAAATGAAACATAAATAACAAGATATTCACCATGTATTAATCATTAACCAAGTTCATACATAATAGATCAAAGAAAGTACATATTTACAAACTAACTACCTCTAATCTTGACACAAGATGAAACTTAGCCCTCCATATCCATGGAAGCTTCAACAACAAGCAACAAACCAAGATTTAGTGACATCAAACTCAAGAAGATCAAAGAAGGATGTTTGGAAATCTTGATTTTCTCTTAAGAAAAATGGTTTTTCTCTTCTTGTCTTCCCCTAACTTTTTTCCCAAGTGTGTGTTATGATAAGAACTAAGCTAACCACTCTTAATCATCAATTTTATGTGGCTAAGAACAAAAGTTGAAAAAGTAGGTCCGCTGAGCGGAGCAGGTCCGCTGAGCGGAGCAGTAAAAATATCTGATTTGTCTTCAAGGTCCGCTGAGCGGAGGTAAATTTTCTGCTCGTCTCTGCCCATGTCCGCTTCAACTCCGCTGAGCGAACTTTCTTGTGGGAAATCTCTGCCTGGGTCCGCTTCAGCTCCGCTGAGCGGAGCTTCTTGCACAAAAATTCCTCTTTTGGCTTTCCAACCTCATTGCAAGCTTGCTTTGACTATTCTTTTCATTCCATATTGCCCAAAAGTTGTTAAAACCTAAAGAAAAACATAACAAGAGTTAATAAACTAACTTAATTTAGAAAATAACCCAAAATTATTTATTTACATACTATTATATCAAAAGGTAATCAAATTTGGCACAAGAGTTTCAGAAATACCACAAAACTTATATACAAAATATGCACAAATGGGATTCTAACATAACTACTGTTTGGTTAACCAATGCTGGTTTTGACCATTTAAGAACACAAATAAAATTGTTAAAATCAACTTTTCACATAAGATGTATCTTCAGTGCAAGTATATGCCTTTAGCTGGAGTACTCTCATGTCTAGTACAATGTTAAGACATCAAGATTGACATCCTTGACTCAACTTACCTTTTGATTAAAACATCATTTTGTCACTTGAGTTTTCTCATTGCTAATTACAGCATGTAAAAACCCTATCCTTCTTAGGCTTCCAATCATCTTTCAACTAGAAAAAACCTCCCTAACTATTCTGGACTATCCTTACAGACTTGATAAAGATATCAAGTTTTATAATTAATAGAGTCACTTCACCTTGCAAGCTATAGACGGTAGACAATTCTTCATTCTCTTAGGACATAAGATAAAAAATAAAGCACCTTTTATTTCTTCATGGGTGACAACCCCGTTTATTTTAGATACAATAATATTTGAATAAAACAACCAACACAGCATGACATAATTCTTCAAACAGAAATATTTATCAAAAGTCCATCTTGTAACACCCCAAATCTACCCCGCAATTAATAGGAAAATCATAGTGCAAAATCTGAAAACAAACATCATTATTTAAGGCGTCACATATTCAACTTACATAAAATCTCATGCAAGCTCATTGCTAAAGATACATAACACATGTCAACGGAGGAACTCATACATCATTAGTAATTCAAATCCAAACAAATCCATAACATCGCAGTGGAATTCAAATAACAATATAATTTAAATCATAACATCTTTCCAACGTGGAGACAACTATCCAACATGTCTCAATCCACAAAAAACAACAACAAATCCAACAAGATATAACAACATAATCAAAACATGCAAACGTCCCCCGAGTGCTATGTATCAGATCATAGACACACCGACTCGAGCTATAAGGTAAACGGCTACTCCACGTCGTTACCTGCATGTTATCAACAAAGGGTAATATTCAAACAGAAGTAGTGAGATATCAAACAATATAAAGGAAAGTATGATAATATTCAAAGCAAGGAGAAGATCATACATAGTTCACCACATCTCATCACATAACACCTTACAATAACTTTCATCAATAAACAACTATCAAAACGGCAACAATGTTATTAATCAATTACGACAACATATTCAAATGCATAATTATAATATCATCACGTCACAACAAACATCTCATTATCCCGTCTCAACAACATCTCATCATTTTCAACAACTCAAACACAATTCAAATGCAATTCAAGCGTGACTCGACTTATGCAAATGCATGTGGTACCATTTGGAGTAAAACTCCCATTATCTCAAAATTTACCATTGGGCACATCGTCGCTATTTGCCATTGAGGCCATCGTCACTTTTGCCATTTTTGCCAATGGAGTCTAACTCAATGATGCAACATCCACACAAACACAACTTCCATAACACGTCACAACAACTAAACATCATCAATTTAATATTGAAATTCAACGACAACAACACAATCATCACTATTCATTGTAATGCATCACTTCGCAATAATATTTCTATGTTGTTTCTTCATACAACAATATCTCACTTCACAATAACAATCGCAACATCAAAAAATACAATTCAAGAAAAAGTCCCAATAATATATCCAAAGGTTTTCAAGTTATTTTTCGTTAGAAAGACATTGGTTAGAGCTTCACAGAGGTTCAAACGACACTTAAAAAGGAGTTACGGATCGAAAGATACAACAATTCAAAGTTACAAAAAGTTTTACACAGCATGGTTCGCTCAGCGAGCTACCAGCGCGCTTCTGCAAAAGTACAAACAGTAGCGAAACTTTTCTCGTCCCCGCTTAGAGGACCAGCTCCGCTTAACGAACTTGCAAATTTCCAAACTTTGTTTCCAGCATCCGCTTAGTGAGTCAGGGCCGCTTAGCGGACGTGCGATTATGCAGAAAAATAGCAGAACTAACAGAACTGCGTAACCACACTTCCACCACTCAAAACCATCATCAATCAGCAATTAACGACATATAACCACATCAGCTAACATCATTCATCAACATTTATCATTAAAAACATGATTTCAACCACAATTTCATGAAAATCCAACATAAACCCTAAGATTCTACAACACATATTCATGGATAATAACATACAATCAAACCCCACCCTAAACATCATCATACAACCCTTTACCATGAAATAATCCCACCCTTACCTTGGGTTTAGATTGAAGTCAACTCTATCTTCAAACATAGCTTTCTCCTCTTCTCTTCACTCTTCTCTTCTTTCTCTTCTTTCACCAAAATGACTTCTAACTTTCTATTCTCTAAAACCCTTGTTTTGTTAAACTCTTACTAACTTTTAAATTGCTAATGGCCTCTAATTAGCACCTCTCAATTAATAATTCTATCATAGGCCCATTAACTAATAAATTCACTAACTTAGATTATTTACTAATAATTCCCAATAAATAGCACAAAATCAATTAAACACACAATTAACACATAATCAAATAAATAATTCACATAACACATAATTAAATAAATACGTAACTAAAACGGTTGTTACAACTAAGCTATGTCTATACACAAACTGAGCAATGTCACGCTTCATTCCAGGCCACCACAACAAGTTATTCAAATCTTGGTACATCTTAGTTGCTCCTGGATGAATACTCAAATTACTTCTATGACCTTCTTCAAGAATCGCTCTCTTTAAATCCACATCATCGCGAATGCAAATTCGATTACAGAATCTCAACACACCTTGCGCATCCATCTTAAAGTCACTATCCTCAGATTGATCGATTCCAACCATCGAATCTACCAATTTCACATCTAACTTCTGAGCTTCCTTGATACTCTCCAGAAAATCATTATTAATCTTCAGCATGCCCAACCTAACACTCTTAGGTGTCACTTCACACACCAAACTCATATCTCTTAATTGCTCAATCAATTCCAGTTCCTTAACCATCATTGTCGACATATACAAAGTATTTCGACTCAGAGCATCGGCCACAACATTAGCTTATCCTGGATGATAATTCAAACCGAAGTCATAATCCTTCAACAACTCTAACCACCTTCGTTGCCTCATATTCAGTTCCTTCTGATATAACAAATACTTCAAACTCTTATGCTCGCTAAATACTTCAAATCTAGAACCATAAAGATAATGCCTCCAAATCTTCAATACAAACACAACAGCAGGAAGCTCTAAATCATGCGTAGGATAGTTCTTCTCATGAACTCTCAACTGTCTCAATGCATAAGCAACAACTTTATCATTTTGCATGAGCACACCTCCTAAACCCATCTTAGAAGAATAATAATAAACCACAAACGATTCTTCCGGATTAGGCAATATCAAAATTGGTGCCAACGTCAACCTCTTCTTCAACTCGATAAAACTCTCTTCACATTGATGATCCCATACAAAAGCCTTAACCTTGCACGTCAACTTCGTAAATGGAAGTGCCAACTTAGAAAAACCTTCTATGAATCTTCTATAATAACGGGCTAATCCCAAAAAGCTTCTAATCTTGATAGCCGACTTTAGAGTTTCCCGTCTCAACACGGCATCTACTTTAGATGGATCCACAACAATGCCATAACCAGAAATGACATGACCAAGAAAACTAACTTCTTTCAACCAGAACTCACACTTGGACAACTTAGCATACAAATTTTTCTCTTTCAAAACTTGCAATGCCAACTTCAATTGCTCAGTATGATCTGATTCTGATTTAGTGTAAATCAAAATATCATCAATAAACACCACTACAAATCGATCCATATACTCATGAAAAATATGGTTCATGTACTCCATTAATACTCCCGACGCATTAGTAACACCGAAGGGCATCACGGAATACTCGTAATGTCCATGACGTGTTCTGAAAGCCGTCTTCTGCATATCTTCATCTTTCACTTTAATCTAATGGTAACCCGATCTCAAATCAATCTTACTAAACACACGGGCACCAACCAATTGATCCATCAAGTCATCAATTCTTGGAAGTGGATAGTTGTTCTTGATTGTCACCTTATTCAGTTGCCTGTAATCAATACAAAGTATCATACTTACATCCTTCTTCTTAACCAACAACACTGGAGCTCCCCACGGTGATGCACTAGGTCTCACAAAATTCTTCTCAAGCAATTCTTCCAATTGCTTCTTCAATTCAGACAACTCGGATGCAGACATCCTGTACGGTGCCAAAGACACGGGTCTAGTACCAGGTACAGGATCAATAGACAACTCAACTTCTCTCTTAGGCGGTACATCAGGAATTTCATCAGGGAAGACTTCAGGAAATTCACACACCACCTTCAAATCATCAATTAAAGCTTGATTCTCAATAGACATCGATGCAACAAAAGCAAATACTTGCACTTCTTAATTCATTAACATGCACATCTGTCTAGCCGACAACAACTCAACACTTTCCTCTCCAGGAAAAGAAAACCTCAGCAACTTGTCATAACAATCAAATGGACATGGCTATGCTCTAACCAATTCATACCTAAGATCACATCCAAACCTCTCAACGGCAAGCAAACAAAATCAAAAACAAAGTCTCTGTCGAAAATCGACACGGGACACTTTAAACACACCAGAGAAGTAGTCACCGATCCCTTAGCCGGAGTATCGATAACCATCTCTCTGTTCATAGAAGACAACACAAGACCCAATCTTTCAACACAATCTGCAGAGATAAAGTAATGAGTAGCACCTGTATCAATAATAGTAATTAAAGGAATGCTATTAATGAAACATGTACCTTTGATGAGTGCATCCTCACTAGTGGTCTGAGTTCCCGACAAGGCAAACACCTTTCCACTAGCTTGCTCCTTCTTGGGCTTCTGACACTTACTTCCAATGTGTCCCTCTTCACCATAGTTGAAACAAACCATCTGCTTATGCTTGCACACAGGTGCCGCATGTCGAAGCTTACCATAACGGAAACACCTCATGGCATCAACAGTACACACATTACTCTTATGACCAGCTTTGCCACATTTGAAACACACAATTCCATCAGGAACATCTCCCCCACTAGTCCTCTTGCCCTCGGTAGCTTTCTGCTTACCCTTTCCAACTGGAGCATCATAAGGCTTGCCACGGCCTTGTTGACTCTTTCCTCGCTTCTCGCTAATAACCCGATAATGAGCATTGTTGTCCCCCTCATAGATTCGACAACTCTCAACCAAATCAGCAAAGAGTCGAATATTCTGGTAAGTAATCGCCTTCTTGATTTCTAGACATAACCCGTTCTCAAACTTGATGCACTTTGAAAATTCACCAGTTGGTCCATCATAATGCTGGTAGAACTTAGCCAACTCACCAAACTTAGCAGCATACTCAAAAACCGACTTGTTCCCTTGTCTCAACTCAAGGAACTCTACTTCCTTCTTGCCACGGACATCCTCATGAAAGTACTTCCTCAAGAACTCCCTACAGAACATAACCCAAGTGATCTCCTTACCATTAGCCTCCAACCTCTGACGAGTGTCCAACCACCAGTCATCAGCCTTGACTGCTAGCGAACCTTTTGATTTGGAGTACAATCCATGACACGGTAGATTCTCTCAATCTCCTTTAGCCATGTCAATGCGCCATCTAGATCATGAGTGCCCTTGAAGACAGGTGGATTCTCTCTTTGGAAGGTAGCCAAATTGCGAGAAGCAGCATTCTCACCACATTCAACTGATGTTTCAAAGCCTGAGCCATTGCTTCCAAAGAAGCAACAATCACATCATTGTTCCTTCTATACAGCTCAAATCTTCACTACAACATAAAAGCAATCAGCACAAAATAATAATACACGATTGTTAGACCATACTACGACTCGACACTTGGCCGGACGGACCGACCTGCTCTGATACCACTAATGTAATACCTTAAATCTACCCCGCAATTAATAGGAAAATCATAGTGCAAAATCTCAAAACAAACATCATTATTTGAGGCGTCACATATTCAACGTAAACAAAATCTCATGCAAGCTCATTAATAAAGATACATAACACATGTCAACGGAGGAACTCATACAGCACAGCAGAATTCAAATCACAATATAATTCAAATCATAACATCTTTCCCAACATGGCGACAACTATCCAACATGTCTCAATCCACGAAAATAACAACAAATCCAACAAGATATAACAACATAATCAAAACATGCAAACGTCCCCCGAGTGCTATGTATCAGAGCATAGACACACCGACTCGAGCTATAAGGTAAACGACTACTCCACGTCGTTACCTACACGTTACCAACAAAGGGTAATATTCAAACAGAAGGGGTGATTTCAACCCCTATCGTCGCTATTTTCCATTGAGGCCATCGTCGCTTTTGCCATTTTCAGGCCATCTTCTCTTTATACTATGCATGTGACTCAATGATGCAACATCCACACAAACACAAAGTCCACAACATGTCACAACAACTAAACATCATCAATTTAATATTGAAATTCAACGACAACAATACAATCACCACTATTCATAGTAATGCATCCTTTCGCAATCACGTTGCTATGTTGTATCTTCATACAACAATATCTCACTTCACAACAATAATCACAACATCAAAAAATTCAACTCAAGAAAAAGTCTCAGTAAGATATCCAAAGGTTTTCAAGTCATTTTCATTAGAAAGACATTGATTAGAGCTTCACGGAGGTTCAAACGGCACTTAAAAAGGAGTTACGGATCAAAAGATACATCAATTCAAAGTTACAAAAAGTTTTACACAACATGGTTCACTCAGCGAGCTACCAGCGCGCTTCTCCAAAACTACAAACAGTAGCAAAACTTTTTCGCATCCACGCTTAGCGGGCTCGCGAATTTCCAAAATTTGTTCCCAGCATCCACTTAGCGAGCCAGGGCCGCTTAGTGGACGTGCAATTATGCAGAAAAATAGCAGAACTAACAGACCTGCATAACCACACTTCCACCACTCAAAACCATCATCAATCAGCAATTAAAGGCATACAACCACATCAACTAACATCATTCATCAACATTCATCATTAAAAACATGATTTCAACCACAATTTCATGAAAATCCAACATAAACCCTAAGATTCTACAACATATATTCATGGATAACAACATACATTCAAACCCCACCCTTAACATCATCATACAACTCTTTATCATGAAAGAATCTCATTCTTACCTTGGGTTTGGATTGAAGCCAACTCTATCTTCAAACCTAGCTTTTTCCTCTTCTCTTCACTCTTCTCTTCTTTCTCTTCTTTCACCAAAATGACTTCTAACTTTCTATTCTCTAAAACCCTTGTTTTGTTAAGCCCTTACTAACTTTCAAACTGCTAATGGGCTCTAATTAGCACCTCTCAATTACTAATTCTATCATAGGCCCATTAACTAATAAACTCACTAACTTAGGTTATTTACTAATAATTCCCAATAAATAACACAAAATCAATTAAACACACAATTAATACATAATCAAATAAATATTTCACATAACACATAATTAAAAATAAATACGTAAATAAAACGGTCGTTACACATCTTCCAGTCTAATCAGTAACATCCTTAGAAAATTCATAATCATAACCACTTTCCTAATTAAGCCAAGAAAAGAAAACCCATACAGTTGTTCTTGAGATAAGTAGAGAATTTTTCTCCACAGAGATCCAAGATCATCACACTCATATGAATGCTTGACATAGATTGATCTATACTTTAGTTCCATCCTTTTAGCATCACAGACTCGTTGAAGTCAGTACAGATATTCTAGATATTTGGTCTAGACATTTTGTCCAATCTCTTCAATACCTTATTGGATTACCTTCTAAGGAACACAATAGAAATAAAAAAAAAAAAAACCCTTCAATAGAGACCAGGGCATATGATCCAAAAATTTGGAAACAAAAAGAATTCTCTTATGGTTCTTCAATGGCTTGTCACTTTTATGTCAAACCTCTTGGGTAGAGACCAGAGTAACTTCTTCTTGATCATCTTCACCTATGAACTCTTTCCTTCCAATCACACTTAGGTGTTCCTTTACGAGTGGACTTGAGAGATTCCCAAGTATCTTTGGCTAGAATTTGGATGAAATATTATTACTATAAGTTGGAAAAATATGTTTTGTGTATGCGTGGTGGTCCCCAAAAGATGCTTGGCTTCAAATGGCTCCAAATATGACTCATGAATTGATTGAAGAAAGGCTTAAGAGTATGGCTTTAGAAATGACTTAAACATCAACTTAAGAATGGCTAAAAAGCATGATAATTTGGCTTCACCATTTTGAATTAAAAATTTTCTCGTCCTCTAGGGGAGGTGGAGGATGTTGTTGTTGAAGTTCAGTTACGGTGTTTTGTAATTGTTCGTTTTGTTGGCCTAAGAGCTCCATAACGACGACCATTTCTTCCATGGCTTGGGATCTCTGACCGTACTGTTAGCCCTATTTCTTGTTTGTCTATTCGCAATTGTGAGCGGTCTGGGATAGTTTTACCTAGCCCACGGTGGGCGCCAACTGTTCCTGAAGAACAATGTGATGACTTCCCCGAAGCTGGTCGGGAGAAGCGGAGTTTTTATATTAGTGTATTGGTCGATTCCTTCATCTTTCCTTCCATCTTTAATAGTGTTAGTTTCATTAGTGGCATTATATCGTATTCATGTCCCTTTATTATTGTGGTCACCTTGTCGCCTAGTAAGCCATAGCATACATTCAACTCTATTGACATGGATGTTTTCTATATTGAAGCGCGGTTTGGTAGACGCTATCTGATTGGGGAGACTTAGTATTCTATATAAATTTGAGGCGAGTTGATAGGCTTTCCGGGATGTCTTACCCACCACATCGCCCTTCCAGGCCTCATGCTTGGGGATTGTGGACTATAATATATTAGCTTCAACCATATCACCCTTCCAAATTTGGTGCATGAGGAAATGTGGATTGGAATAGTTTTGATTAGGCTCCAAAGATCTCGACACATCAACTATGTAGCCTGTAACACATAAAGTACTTCCGCGACAAGGTGGGTTAGTGGCAAACACGTGATTGCGAC
Source organism: Vicia villosa (assembly GCF_029867415.1). Classification (NCBI taxonomy): domain Eukaryota; kingdom Viridiplantae; phylum Streptophyta; class Magnoliopsida; order Fabales; family Fabaceae; genus Vicia; species Vicia villosa. The sequence goes on along the minus strand of NW_026705545.1, from coordinate 504,584 downwards.
TGACCCAATACTCCTCACTCATAACTTATGAGAAATGCAGCAAGTCATGTGTTATGGAAATAACTAAAGTCATCACAAATCTCATAAGTCAAATAAACTTCCTATTATGAGGAATGATTCAATCGGCTCACCCCAATATGAAACTCTCTTGAGTGCCTCTTCACGCGAAGGATAACTCCTATTATTCTCACCGCGTGTACATGTTGAAGGATAACTCCTATTGTACTCACCGCATGTATCATGTTGGAATGTGCTAGCTGCACTTGGACTAGTTTATCAAGAAGGATGTTCGGTTTAATGTCGTTGGGCTGAATTGAGACAACCAGAACCAACCGTTATTATTCATCTAATATTATAAATCAAAAACATTTAAACTTAATGAACAGGTAATTAATATTCACATATGATAAATCAATCCCACCTAACTTACAATCCAAAAAGTCCCTCTTTTCTTCTATTGTTTTTGAAAATAAAAATCAACAAAAATACGCCCACTTTTCTGCAAATCAGCCTTTCTGAAAAGAAAGAAATATATAATATAAAGTCACACTCTCAAATGTGTCTCTAACACGGAGCACCTAGTGGCTTTCTCTCTTTACTTTGAACTATTTCACTAGCCAAAAAGAAGTAATAAAACAAACAAGAAAAGTAAAACCACTGAGCGGTCACATCACATAAATATAAAGCCATTCATGCCATTACTATATAACACCAAACATCTTTGCATCTTAAGCTCCAAACCAAATCTTCATATAGATGCCCACCAAACATCTTTGCATCTTAAACTCAGTTTTCACTTTACTATCTTCTCTTCCTAGCTTGCTGTTTTACACACAAATATCTCGGCAACATCATGATGAAGAGTAAACTATTTCACTGTTTTCGCCCTGTTGTTGATATAGATGCCTTGCTCGAATCCAAACTTACTGCTCATCGCTCAGAGAACAAACCCCAGAAGCATCCTAAAAAACGTACGGTTTTAAAAGTCATCAAAGGTGCGCTGTTGGAAACCATATTTGTCTTTCAGAATAGAAAAGCTATTCATAAATATCGCTATGGCCTTGATTGTTTTGGTGGGTTGAAGAATGATTATTCCACGTATAAAAAAGAAACCAAAGCCTCTGAGTCGTCTTTGCAAACTCTATCTTCAAACCCTTCTTCTTTTTCAAGCCCAAAAGTAATATTACAGTCAGAGAACATGTCCACCAAAGGATATCTTGAGCAAGAAAGTAGCAGTGGAAGGGCACTGTTAGAGAAGCAAAAGAAGTTTGAGTTGTGTGCTATGTGTTTGGTTCTCATAAGCTTATTATTTACAGTGTTTTGGGGGAAACTTTTTGGAATTATTTTAACATCAATATGCGTCTACTTTTTCTCTCTTTTGAACTCAAACTACAGCTGCCAAAAGATGTTTCTAAACTGTACAAGATGTAGTAAAGTGCGCAGTGGAAACATGGATGTAAAGGATCATTATGGAATGTGTGCTCAAAAAGAACTACCATAATGAGCATTAATTTGTTACATGAGAAATCGTTTCATTCTCTGTACTTTTGTAGACAAATCTTTATCAGTAATAGGTGACAGTGAAAGAGTAAGTTGTTTGAGGGAAGGATGTGTGAAGAAACCGTTTCACATTTATTTCATTTGCCTTTTCTTTTGTATATTGCTTTCTCACATTTAATTTGTTTATCGACCAAGTCTTACTAGAAAAAGTTAGTGACAGAAGAGTTTTGATGGTTGGAACGAAAATATATTCATTAAAGTATTTTCATTTCATGGGAAATAATACAAGTGTCTAATAAAACATGTTTGAGCAAAAAAAAATGGTGATTTCTCATTTTTTATATCTCTTTTATATACGATATGGAAATTTTATAAATAGAGATTTTAATACTAATAATAATATTCTAATTATAACAATGATATTCTAGTACACTCTCATAGTCGAAACGAGAGACCCGTAAATATTGAGATTATTACAAAAATAATCAAAGAGTTGCAACGAATGTTCTTCGGTGAAAATGTTAACAATTTGGTAACGTTAAAGGACATGTAAGACTTGTACTTGGCCGCATGAACTTTTTCATGCACAAAATGTATATTTATCTCGATGTGTTTGGTGCACTAATGTTGAACTCGGTTGTCGGATAGATATACAACACTCACATTGTCTCAATAGCCCAAAGTGGTTGTCGCGACTAGGCAATGTAGTTTTAGTTGTAAGTTTTCAATCCAACAAGATTCAGATGCTACATTAGCGACTCCACAATACTTGGCTTCTCCACTAGACCGAAAGAGGGTGTGCTGGAGTTCTCTAGACCATGAGATTAAATTGTCACCAAGATAGACACTGTAACCAGAGATGGATCGCTTGGAGTCTAGGAAACTAGCCTATTCTACATCAGTGTAAGAAACTAATTTGCTACAGGTGAAGGCCAAAATCAATAGTGTCGTGAGTATACCAAATTATATCCTTCAGTGCTAACATATGTTGCATTTTAGGGTCATGCGTGAATAAGCATTCCTGTTGTACTGCATAAGAGATATCGGGTCTTGTGAAAGTAAAATATTGCAATGCTCCAACATTCAGTTGGATAATGATATGGATTCCTAGAAGACCTATTATTTTTGCCTTGGTGTCAACTGGGGTGAGTGATGTTTTGCAAAAGGACATGCGTGCTCGTTCTATAATTTCCTCTGCATATTTTCTTTGAAAAAAGAAAAGTCCAGCTATATGTTTAGTGATAGATATTCCCATAAAATAATTCAGAGGACCTACTATTTACGGTGATTTCCGGTAAACAACCGCTAGTCCTCCAAACTATAAAATATACTTTGGTTGCTCGCAGGATCGACTAGATTGATCCTAGGACATAGTCAAACAATTGTCTCTCGATATGATCTGATTCATGTTTGTTTGTTCTGACTTCAAGAAAACTCGTTTATGATGTGATCGTATGAATATTCACTTAAAAACAACACTTGTTATACATGTTAATATGACTTTCGACAAAGAAAACATAAATAAAAGAGTGTAAACTGCAGGAATGTAAAGTGCAGAAATATAATGTGCAAGAATGTAAAATGCAGAAATGTAAAGTGCTTCGAAATGAAAGTTAAACGAAAAGGATAAAGGAATTGAAAAGATACTTGAATAAAGAAAGATACAAATGTATTTAAAATGGTGTTGGTGTCATACGTACATTTCTCAGCGACCTCGTTCTCTAAACACTTGATACTTGAGTGATTTGTGAGTGATTTGTACAAAATGAACACCCGGAATCCTTACATTAAGACCCTTATTTATACTAATTCCGACCCTAACGGTCCTACACTAATCTGATGCCACGTTGCCCACAAGAATCCCTGGGATGCCATATGTCCTTGTGCGGTTACACAAACTACTTCGAAATTCAAATCCTCCCGCCTGAATCCTCTTTCGACGCGTAGCAACGTGATCAGAACCGAGAATGCCACGAAAACACGTTTAGCCTCAGTACCTTACGTATTTCGCAAAACGTTTTAAGTCTTTAAAGATAATTCACTTCGAATTAGCTCCGATTTTAACCATCTTCACTCCAACTTAAACAACATTCTCGAAACATGGCCATCAGTAGCCATTTTTAATCTCCGAAATGGTCATCAGCAACCATCTTTCTTCGAATTCTAAAATCCTCAAAGAATATTCTTCCTGAAGGAAATCTTCAGCCAACAAATTTCCCCCAATAAATTCCTGTTTCGAAAAACAAGAGAAATAGGCATTTCTTGTTATAATGAGATTTCGTTTTACTCACTTCTCAGAGTTCCAAGACAACTGACTAACGTCATAATCATTTATGACTCCACTTTCAAAACGTCTTGTCATTTTCAAAGATGTCTTCTCAGAACATACATTCCCACGTTCTGTCATTACTTCATGATCATTACTCCTATATACTAGGAGTAAGGCTAACAACTATTCGACCGCCGTTGGATTAAATCAACGCCTGCCGCGTGTCTTTTGACTTTTACCCAAAAGATTTGAAAGGGTTTTCGTTAAACCTTTAAATACTTGAACTTCTACCCTCGCATAACTTCCACTCCTATTTTCCTTACCTTCAACACAGAAAAGAAAATCCTCTTTGGCTTCGTTTAACCTATTTCTTAAATCAAATTTACTCATGGCGTCTTCTTCAAATGCTCTTCAACCCATTCAAAAGCTTCAAAATCCTACACCAATAGGGAATCAAGAACACATTCCAGACCCAAATGCTGCAGAGGCGCGCGCTATCTACGCTTCTCAGGTAATCATCCCTTTTGAACTTTCTGGAAAAACTCATGCTTTCATGGGTCCTTTACCAGGAGGAAACAACCCCTCTTTGAGTAAATTTTTCCCTGCTTATTATAAAACTAGACCTTTAGTTAGCAAGAATAAGATAGATGAAGAAGGTCATCCAATCTTAGCTGATCCTGACAACACAGAAGAATCCTTGACTGAAACTTCTTTGGTCTTAGAGAAATTAGGTTAAACTATGTAACCAATTTTGTGAAAGCCTTTAGGTCAATCCCTTTAGCAAAAGATCCTGAATTGTATTACGCTTGGCTAACGAAGATGGAAAAACAAAAGGCTTATTTCTGGAAACAACTAGGGATTTATGACCTAATCCAGTTATCCAAAACAGGCTTAGAATATAACCAAACCATGTTAGTAGCGTCAGTTTATTTCTGGGATGCTTCTCACAATACTTTCCACCTTCCGTGCGGAATGGTTACCCCTACCCTCTTCGACGTAGCTGCTATCACAGGGCTTCGACCAACTGGAGAAACCTTCGATCCCAATTTCATGGATACCGACACCATCCATTTTAATGAAGCAAAAGTCACTTATACTGCTTTCATTCAACAATACCACAACGAAACGAACACAGACGTCTCAGATGAAGAACATATTGCATTTCTAGCACTCTGGCTTTCGAGATCCGTCTTTTGTTCTAGGTCTATACAAGTAGCAAAAAGATATCTTTGCATGGCTAACCAACTGAATGCTGGGAAAAAGTTAAACTTAAGCCAGTTAATTCTAGGATTTCTCTACGAGAATCTCGACCTTGTTAAGAACTACAAAACAGGATCTCTTCTTTTTGCTGGTCCTTTCTGGTTGTTGCAACTATGGCTTAATGCCACATTTAAGGCTCATCTCCCATACAAAAGTGTTGTGGATGAAGAAAGTACAACTATAAAGAATCGAACAGTGGAAGGAACCAGATTAGCTTACCTAACTCCAAAAGAAGAAACTGGAAAACTTCGTGAAACCCTCTTGGCATACATAATGATGTTCGCTAAACATTATCAATTTAGTCCCTCGATGGCTCCATTCGTACAACGGAAAGTGGGTCCCGAATGGTTTACTCGAGAATTTCCAGCAACTTCTTACGACCAACAAGCCGAATCCATGGCTATTTGGGAAGCTTTCTTCACCCCAAAGTTGTTATATCACCGACTTCGGTCTCCAAAAAGTCACTGTTGTCTCCTTTGTTATCAACCAAATCTGGTTTCGAGACAATTTGGGTTGGTTCAACTCAAACCAAAATGCTTGTACGATAAAAGGAATCACATGTGTCTACACAATTTGCATCTGGCAGAAGATGAATATGAGTCAAAAATCTCCAAATATGTTGGCATTACCACTTTGTCTCCCGTCTCTTTCGAACCTGCTTTTTACTCTACCATAGATTTTCATCAATGGTGGACAGATTATTATTCCATGCACATCTTCGATGCTGCAAGCCTTTCTCAAGAACTAACTGAAGCTTTTGCTGATGTGCAGGCGAACTTCCATAAAGGTACTTCGACTCACATTAAAGAAATCCAAGCATTTCAAAAATTATTTGAAACTATCTACAGGCCTGATGATCTTAGTCGGACCGTTCGTGAGGCTGCGGTCACTTTACGTGAAAAGTTTTCTGCTAAACTGGATAAGTTGAAATTGCCCACATCTGTTCGACCTGAACTACGTTATAAAGTGGCTTTTGAACTTAATCCCCCAAAATTTCCTCCACTACCTAGTGCTGATTTTGGTATGGCTTTAAGCCCTCCTTTTCCAGACTGGTTTATGTGTGGGAATGTCATAAAAGTCCTTCAGGAACAATCTAAAAAACACGCTGAACGAGTGGTCCCGACTAAGCATACCTTGGATACTTTCAAAGGACATCTTCATATAGATCTTGAGCATGTTCGCGTCTTGACTCCAATACCTGAAGGTTGGGGTTTAGACAATCCTTCGAATAACTTTTCCTTCTTCACTGAAATACTGATCCATATTTTGTTTATAGCCGTTACTCGAAAGAGAAATATCAAGGAAGCCCCTGCACAGAAGTGTTCTGGAGCTTCGAGGAACACCAAGGCAAGTGGGAGTGATTCTGTCACCACTGGCAAGAAACCCACGGTACATACATACCTTATATTCTAACTTGTGAAATTTTATGAATATTACTCACTTGGTTTTAATATGTATTTCAGAGCTCGAAACCTCCAGCGCCTTCGAAGCGAAAAATTCCTCAGACAGCTGCTTCAGATGACGAAGATAAATCTCCTCCTCGTACTAGACAAGCAATAAAGAAAAGACAGAAAACTGCCACCCCTTTAACCAAAGAAAAGGGATCTGGGAATTCGAAGCTTACTTCGTCAAGTGATAAGGTATCTTCTGATGAATCACCCTTAAAGGCTGCTAGTACTATCCCCATTGTAGAGAGCCACAACTTAAGCCCAGATAATGCTCCTTGGATTTCACAACATAATCATCTTTTCAAATTTTAATTCTAATGATTAAGTTCACATCTTACCTTATAAATGTAGGATGATGCGGGCACAGCTACTTCTGATCTCAAAACCTCAAGTCTAAACATTGATCTTGACAATCTTCGAGGTAAATGTCTGCCTTTTCGAATGACAGATGAATTTCTTGCAATTTTTCCATTTTTATCAATTCTAACTGTTCAACACAGGTGTTCCTCGACACACATCTCCTGTGCTTTCTCCAGTTCTCGAAGACGCTCAGCCCCTTGCAACCATCATTCCAATTGTGCCTGCTGAAGAAAGCCATTCAAATGATGATTCTCCACCTACTCATCAAGATGAAAATATGGGGGAAAATCCTCAAAGTTCGGATAGTGATAATGCAGCCGGACAACCAACTGGCAGCGAAGACACTATATCTGAGCAAGATGCTATAGAGGAAACTTCCAAACTGCCTACACCTGGTTCTCATGAAACTTCGACCTTCGGAACTATAGTCACTCCTTTGACTACTTCGAAGCAGGCCTCCGCAATGCTTACTCCTTCAGAATTGGAGCAACTCAAGATAACTGATCCCGTAAGCTTCCTCAAGACCATGATGAGTGTTGATAACGTTTCGCCCATTGGGCTTGGAACTTCTTCTAATGTCCTGGCGGATACTGGCGACAAGGATGATATTACTAATCTCCTTCGTCAAATAAGGGAAAAGTTCTTTGAAACCAACCTCGTTGAAGCTCTAAGAAAGGATTCCACCAAATGTTATAGCTTAAACAATCTTTTGAAGAAAGTGGATTTACTTCTGGTCTCAGAGGAAGTCCCTGAAGTGATTGTTTTACTGGGTTCACTGATTGATCAACTCCAATCTAATCTTCTTCGAAAACAAAATATTGACGAACAACTCACAACAAAGGTGACTTCTCATAGTTCTTCATGGAAAGCTGCTAATGATGCAACAAAAAAGGCTGACGCCCTTAAGCTTGAACGTTCGAAGAACCAGAAAGAATATGAAGATTGTGAAGCGAATATCAAATCCTGGAAACAAGAAATTGAACTCCTCGAAGAGAAGATAAAGAATGCCCAGTCTCGTCAGGTAGCAATCCAACAAACCAATCAGGAAGAATTGACTGAAGTGGCGCAGTTAGGGAATCGACACTTCGAGACAGCACAGAAGCTAGTTCCAGAGATCGAAGAACTGAAAAGACAACAGGCATTAATCGAATGTCATATGTCTTTATGGGAAACTCAATATTCGAAGATGAAAGATAACCTTCCCAAGGATTTTAATTAGCCACTTTAGACCTTGTACTATCTTTTTGTGTTTCGTACTTAGTTCTTTCCTTTCTTTATTTTATAATCAAACTTCCTCAGGAATGTATATGCAATTTTAACTTTCAATCTTCCATACATCAAATTTTGTAGTTGTCACGAGCAGCATTTTAACAATTCCTAAAAATTGCCAAAATTATTTTTATTATAATAATGACTTTAATAATGCCCCCACGTGACATGATTACTCTTCGCAGCCTCTCAAGCCTAGACTTGACGTTTCCACTCCCCTAGCCGTAACCATCATTAAATGACGACATCACTTTTCCAAAACGTCCATTTGAGATGTGCGTGTATCAGTTTTCAAAATGATTACACTTCAACTTCCAAGGCGGGAAACGGCGGAGGCCATAACTTCTCTTAGGGATACCAAACCTAGTCCAATCAACACTTAAGAGATAAACCGTTCTTTTATGGCCAATGTTTTCTATATAAGGCTTAGCATTCTACTCATTATTTCATTCTCTCATCAAACTTTTCTCAAGTTTCCTTTCTTCCCCTTACACTCTCTCAAATACAGAGTTTGACAAAACCTCTTGCACCTCTCATCCTCATAATGGCGCAACCTTTGACTTACGCTACCATCAGGTCCTGCATCAAAAAAGAATTCAACCTCTCTGAGGAGGAGTTCGATGAAAACCGCATCAATATTGGCGTACTCTTTGCTGACCAACAACTCCAGTTTTACCAGGAAATACTGGAGGGGTCCATTTATCCTAACATGCTGGCAGATTTCTGGATGTTTGCGTCCCTCCGCAAAGATCCAGAAGGAAGAAACACCATCGTGTCCCAAGTTCGAAGGGCTCATATCACCATTACTCCCTCAACCATCTTTAAACTACTGAGGTGTGAAAATTTTGGAGAAGCGTTTGATTATACCACCATTAGCATGACTACCTCTGATGTCTTGAGGTCCCTCATGGCTAATGATCCCTTTAGCGCTAAACTCATTAGAGTTTGGCACCAACTATTAGTGGGCAACTTTTGTCCATGAAACCATGATCAAGACAGCATCTTGGTAGAAGATCTGGAGTTCATACTCTGTGCTCTCCGGGGAAGAAAAATCAACTTTCCACTGCTGATCTTCAAGCAGCTTGTCGAAGCTGTTGCTATGGCCACCTCTCGTCAAGGCGTAGTAACATGTCTTCCTTATGGAAGGTTGCTGTCCTACATGTTTCTGAGAAAAGGCATAATGAGAAGAATGCGTATGTCTGGGTCTCTAGACCTCTTCGAAGCAGAAAGCCTGCCCCTGCTATCTTTGGAAGGTATAGAACAAAGGATCAACTAGAGGATGCTTTGTTTGAGGCTTTGATGGAGGTGTTATAGGTCTTAGTTTTATTGTCCAAAATCTTTTGAATGCCTCTTTTTGCTAGCCTCTAGTATGCTTCTATTTCTGTAGCCCTTTTGTTAGTGGAAACATAATCTTTTCCAAAAATGAAATGTACTCTTCCAATCTTAATGAAATGTATTTTGACATTGCTTTGTCTTCTTACTTTATTTACCACATATTCTGTTTGAACATGAAGCCATTTTGGTGCTTGTTCAACCATTTTGGCCTACGTAGCATACTTTGAATATCTACATTTTTGCAATTTTTACTTCGTGCATGCTTGGTTTGTATCTTTTCAAATACCTGCCATTTACTCTTAAGATCCTGCAATCTTCTGCCAATTCTTCTATCTCATAAGCGTTATTTGAGAATACTTTTAAGATTCGAAAGGGTCCTTCCCAGTGTGGGGACTGTAACACCCCTTTTATACCCCAAAATAAATAAGCATATAATCAGAGAATAAGCATGCATATAATTGAAAAGGGCGTCACATCGACGTTTTCAAAAACTAAAAGCTTTTAAAAATCGACAGCATTTATCCACAATACACAACACACCTGGTCATTTCAGATAACACCTAACATTTAATCATAATTCATCCAGAATATGCATTCACAGCGGAAAATACTAAAATACTCATGTATTCCATTAAATGATTCATGTCCCATACCATGATCATAACTCAATAACACTCTCAATATAAAATAAACCATAATCAGAATATTTGACTTAAAGCCTCTCAAACAACAAGTAGCCAAGTAAACAGGTTCACAAGTTGTAACATAATACATAACCAAATAGAAACATGAGTTCAACATGCCTAGTATACCCAGTGTTACATGACCAGAGCATTGACTCGCTACTTAATCAAACAACAAACTCATAAGCTCCTCGGCTAAATCCTCGGACAAGCTACTACTCGTCGGAACCTGCACGATGTCACGATGAACATCATTCAAACAGAAGGGTGAGAATTCAAATTATTATAGATAAACATAATAATGGGAAATGCAAAACACAACAAGAATACATTTCACAATTCATCACTCTTCTCAAAACATACATTCATACACCATATATCAATTATCACACAAAACAATCACATCGATACAAAAACAATCACATAGCACACAATGTGACTTGAATGTAATAAATGTGACTCAATGCATGTGGTACCATGTGAACCCAAAGTTTCACCGCTTTCCGATTCAATATCTAGAATCCAAGCCACGCTTCCGATCCAGACAAGACCAAAGCCACCATTGTGAACCCAAGTTTCACCGCTTTCGATTCTACCTCTAGAATCTAAGCCAACATGTGAACCCAAAGTTTCACAACCTCTATTTCCGATCGAGGATCAAGGTCAACCATGTGAACCCAAAGTTTCATCGCTTCTATTTCAAAGCCACCATGTATGCATGTGCAACAAGACTTACAATATATATATATATATATATATATATATATATATATATATATATATATATATATATATATATATATATATATATATATATATATATATATATATATATATATATATATATATATATATATATATGCAATTAAGATTATCACACAATCTTAACATACCTCATACCACAATAATTCGCACAATTTGAATTATCCACCAAACATTGCACAACATGCATATATCATCAACAAAGCATTCACATAGCATTATCTTTCTCAACAATTCTCCAAAAACAACATATACATTTGCTAAATCTAAGCATCATGTATACATACTGTCATACCCCAAAATTTGCCCTATCTTTTTAAACGACCAATTATTCTAGACAAGCCATATTACTAAGTTATTTTTATATGTTTATATATAGCTTCTTTTTTTTAATTTACTATTTAAATTTATTCTAAAGGGGGTGTCTATTAAATTAGTGGGCTTAACATTTAAATTGTTAAGCCCATTCTCTAAACCATTTAATTATAAAAAGAGGGGTGCATTTTATTCTAGAAAGTCATGTTGGATTCAAATGGACCTTAAGTCCATTAGAACTAATTTGATTTTATGTCACAAAAATATCTAAGTGCTTGTTTTTAATTTACTTTGGGTTATATTTAACTAATTTGTCATAATGATTTTATAAATTAAATATGACTACAAATATAATTAAATTATTTATTATTATGATAATTTGATGGTAATTATTTATGATTATTATAATCATCGTCACTAAAAAAATAATAAGAGAAATGTTGTTCTTTTATTTTTAATTGAACTTGCACATCTTTTTCACTATGTACTCTCTCTCACTATTGAAAATTAACTTGTTGTTCTAATCATTGCTAATCGTGGTCACTATTAATAAAACAAGTTCATTATTATATTATTAGATATTATGGTTGGCTAAAAAATAAAATAATAATAGTTACTCCTTAGAATATACTGTAATCACGTTTTACAAATTAAGTGGCTAATTAAAAGGGTTATTATTAGTTGTTGATCATTATTAATAATACCTCTAATGTCGTTACTAATTAATTATTATCATTTAATTAATGTCACTAATTTATTACTAACTTTTGTCTTTTATGGTTTCTTTGACCAAGTCCAAATAGGGTTTAGAGTCCTTTCTTCTTCATCTTCCTCATGGCCGCCGCACTACTTTTACCATCCAAACACAAACCCTAAAAATATTCCATCCCAGATACAACAAAATTCAAGCGAAATTAAGATGCAGATGGAAAAGGAAATATTTCTATCAAATTTAATACAAATTATTTCAACAGATATTACAACCAAACCGAATTTTATTATCGAATCAAAACGAAAACTTTAAACAAAAATCATATCTTTCCTAATCAAATCGGAGCAACACAGTAATTGCTAAAATCAATTTTTGAATTAAGACTCTTAAAACCTATTTCCTAATCTAAATAATTTTGAAACTATATAAAGCGAAAACTTAATAATCTAAAGGGGGACGAAAAAATACAGAGAAAAAATGGAGAAGGAGTAGAAGACGAGTTCATGCGAAATCGTTCGGGGACGTCATCACTACGTCACTCCGACGACCCCTTCACCATCGCGTTTCCGCCACCAACTAAGCTTTCTGCCGCCGTCGCCACTTCAACATCTCAGTCACAAATTGCGGTAGCCCGATTTCCCTTTTAATTTCCTCTTGCTTAATCTAATTGATGTTACTTTGTTAGTTTTGATCATTGTTGTGTGATGTGAACAAAGTGATTTGTTTTTTTTTACTTGTTCTGAAAAAACAAATGAACACAAATGAACATGAAACGAGAGAGAGGCTAGAAAGAGAGAAGAGAAATAGAAATGAAAAATAAAATGGAAAGTGATAATGTAATCCTCCCTCAGCCGTCCGATTCATGACATGTGGCCCCTTGATGGCCACATGTCTCACACATGAACATTGATTCAGTGTGTAATCCTTTTCGTGTTCCCTTGCTTAAGAGTGCATGCATACCATTTGATCGTCACATGTTGAATCTAAGTTCCAGATCTTAATTCTGTGAGCCATAGGATTTGATTAACGGTTAAAATCCTGCAGTATCACCATAACACCATGCGTTAGCCCACACTGTGCCCAACGGGTCTTAGAATCTATTGGGCCTGGTCTGTAACTATTAACACCACATTTAAATTACTTGTAAACTTAAAATACACCCCTGGTTTAATTACTAAAATTTTCCAATTTATTTTGAATAAATGATTTAAAAATTAAGTTTCAATAATTAAAATTTACTTAATTTTATATTTAACAATATACTTTTATTGGCTTATTTGAATACTCATTGTATTATTTTTTAATAAATATTCTTATTTGTAATTACATCTTGTTAATTAATAAAATTTATCATATAAATATAATTATAAAAATCATATCAATATTGTAAATTTACAAATATATAATCTTTGTCTAATTTTCCTATCTAAATGGATAAATAATGGGATGAATATTTATTTCATCCTATTTTCGAATTGGTCGATTTTCTATATCGTATCAATCAAATAACAAACTGTTAATTAAAATTTAAAATATTATTTTTCTAATTCAATTAAAACTCTTTTATTTAACACAATTTATTCAATACACAAAATATAAAAAACATAGGGATTGTACACCAAAAATACTTTTAATCATAATTACATACTACGAAAACTACGAACTGCGAACTACGTAAAACACACTCAACATACAAAATAACGTACAATCCCATAAAAAACACCAACAAAACTACGAACTACGTTGACTCTGATCCTCCATTAAGGAGGTACGTAGGCATTCGGACAACCGAAACGAGTCCCCTTCCCCTAAAATTAAGTAGGTTTGAGATCTTATTCTCTACCCTACTGTACATTTTTAACCATAAACTATTTTATAAACCTTACCGTAATATTCTTATAAACCTTAGAGACATATAGAAAACCTTAAGGAAGGGTTAAGGGTGCCTAACACCTTCCCTCGACCCTAATTTCTCAACTTACCCAGAAACTCTTATTTAGGTTTTTATTCCATGTTTACCCTTATCTTAGGATAAAATAAAAACATAGGTGGCGACTCTGTAGTTTAAGTTTAAAAACTTAAAATTTAAAGCCGGTCGTAACAGCTGGCGACTCTGCTGGGGACCCTTAAAGCAGAGAAGCACTTAAGGTTTGGGGCATGTCTCTTTGATTTAGGTTTTGGGTTTTTTGGTTTATATTTATTTGGTAATTTATTTTTCTTTATATATTGTTCTTTATTTTATTTCTTTAATAATGTTAAATATTATTATTTGAAATATATTTGCCTTATTATTGCTGGGTTATATATATATAATTATTGTTAAACCTTAAGTGTGGGAATTGTCACTAAGTAAGAGGAGACTTGCATCGCCTACGAGCTTTAGTGACAATTTCACTCAGAGTGGGTTGAATTCCGAGAAATATCTTAGACGGGGCTAGACCTTGTCGAGGGTAGGATGTGGAATTTGACTGATCTCTCTGGGAACCTACCCCTAAAATTCGAACCTCATGGACAAAAGAGTCCTTCTAAAAATCCAAAGAAACAAAAAGTTTCGGAGGATATGAAGGGCCCCATGAGACCCTTAGAATTAAACCACCTTTGGGAAGGGTAGAAGATACATAGGACGAACTTATGAACCTACGTACTAAGGTAATTTTATCATCCCACCCTTCATGGGAAGCCATCCCGGAAGGGACATTACCTTGAAAACCTAAGTCAACGTAAGGTTACCTCCTATGATTATCATCCCTTAGAATCTTAAGGTTATACTTCGTTTAACCTGGATCCCTAGCCTGTAGGGATGCCCTTTTAATATTGACATTGTCTATAAGACCTCTCAGATTTCGGTTTAATGCGCAACATGTGGCCTCATGATGGCCACGTGATGAGGAAACTCTTGATGGATCCCCAAGCGCTCACATATCGTATATCCTTAGTCAGTATGCAATCCAAGCCATCTGTTCATTATAATTTGAATCTACGCCCTTGGATATATATTATGAGGGCCACTAGATTTGAAGCGAACGGTCCATGTGATCTATAGACATCAATATTCAATCCTAGTCATCCGTTATTAAACTTTGAATCTATGCCCTCGGATATCTATTCTGAGTGCCATTATATTTGAAGCAAACGACTCATGGGACCTGGTGACTGTCTTGAACGGTCACCACATGTTCTTTTCCATGCATTCCCTAGCCTGTAGGGATTTTCTTAGTTTATTACAATCCCTAGCCTGTAGGGATTCCTTTTTGTCTGTCTTAGTATTTTTTATAAGATCTTGTTCTTCCTTCAAAGGACATATTCGTTAATGCACATCACATGACCTCTAGATGTCCATGGGATCTGGTGACTATTAAACGGTCACCATGTGCTCTCTTCTATGCATTCTCTAACCTATAGGGATTTCCTTCGTTGTATCATAATCCCTAACCTGTAGGGATGTCTTTCCTCGTACTCACACATTGTCATACACTCATGCATTTGCATTTGCATTTCCACCTTCGACCTTATCCAATCTTTGCTGTGCTAGCTGATTTCCCGAGACCCGTGAAGAACTCGAAAGGTCTTAAACTGTAAAGAAAGGAGAATTAACTATTGGAGATTCGAGTGAGCTTGATCCTACAAGGAGAAAATGTTTCCCTTCACTATACAAGCTACGCCTACACCTACGCCCCAAATTCAATTATCATTGGAGATTCCCCTACGTCGAGATCAACTGCCTTCTCAACAAAATTGGTATGCCCAAGGAGAGTCAAAAATAACCATTTACTTCTACAAGTCAGAGAACTAAGAAGTAAAACAAAAGGCATTGGATCAACAAAGGAGATTGTCCCTATGATCAATAGGTTTTTATCGTTGTAATTTCTATGATTGCTAAGGGTTATTTGATGTAAACGTTGTACCTTTTGATTAATAATTCTAATAAAATAATCATGCATGTTTTGAATGAAATCTATTCGTTTCACTCTTTCGTATCTATGAAATCAATACATTTCCATTTAAATTATCAACTTTCCATTTCCACTTTTAACAAACTTCGAGGGAGAATGACGAATTAAAATAACTAAATTAGTTGACATATGCTTTCAATGTTAAGACCTTAGCTGATGATGTAAGGCATTGTTTCAAATCCTAAACACTTGGAGAAATAAGGAGTTAAACCTTAGTTAACCCCCTCGAGCCAGGAGATGGAGTTTGTTTCAATGTTAAAAAAAAACCCTTAATCTTAACCAGGGGCAGGGTAGACTTCGATTAATTCAATGATGCATTCTTATCTCAAGAGAATTAGTCTATCTAAGCAAAGGTTCAAGCACACCCATTATCTCGCAATCATCATCTAAAGTCAATGAAACCACGAAGATGAAACTCTTAAAATCAACATAGCAGTCACACTGTTCAAAGTCAATGGAGAAATTTCCAAAGAACAATTTCAAAAAAAAAAGAGAGCCCGCTAAGTCAAATGGAAAATTCCATAAAGTAAAATAAACTTGACTTAGGCAAAAGTTAGGGCAGCATCCCGATGGACCGAAATTCAAAAGAATTGGTCCATGTAAAATTTAGGGATTAAAATCAAAAGAAATTGGAGAATAATCTTGTGACTGTCACCTCAAGAATCATCAAAGCTTATCATCAAATGCTTGAACCATATCTACGTTTCCCATTTGCACGACTACAACATTTCTCTTGCAGATCAAATACACCCTTTGGATTAATCGAACTTAGGATTGGAGAATACCAAGAAGAATGGGGTGGGCTAAATAAATTTTGAGCCTTATATCCTTTATTTCTTAAACCGCGAACCAAGGCCACGTTACAACCTGCGAAAGTCCTAATTGAAGCAAGGTCAACTATGAAAGCATATTAAGCATAATTGTGTTATACTGACTCCTATGTTTGTTAAATTATTGCTAACCACTTTGTTTCTTCAAACATCCATCTCTAATCATCCATTTCTATTTCATAACGAACTTCAATTTCAAAACTGGCACGTGCATAACTAAGAATTACTTTTCAAAAGGTACAACTTTATCTACGAATAAATGCTTAGCATCAAGGAGATCTCAAAATTGGTTTAATCAAAAGCGAGCATTTCCAATAAACTCCTAAATAGGGGAACCACATCTAGAGGGCTCTCCTAATCATGGGAAAAATCCAAATGGTCATAGGGGCACATAATCAAAAGATCCTATTGACTAGGGGCATTCATTCTAAGATTCAATCAACATGGGTCACATCTCTAAGAAATAACAATCAGGGGCATATCTTTCAAAAATCCAAATATTGGGGCAGTTCATATCGAATTGATATCACACCATGGTTAGCCCTCCATATCCTTGAGATTGAGGGCAGACCTTTCAACTATCAAATGTTGGGGCAATACATATCAAGTTCGTGTCATGACATGGTAAATCCAAGGACATTTCCTTCAGATTGAGGGGCAGTCTTTTCAAATTCAAGTGTTAGGGAAAACCACTATGAGGCTCGATCAAAAGGAGTTAATTCAAAATAGATCATCATATTGAAATCATTCCAAGAATCGTTTAATTAAGGGGCATCGTGCTGCAAATTCAAATTAGTAAGGATAGCCATCTCAAGTTCCTACTATGATAAAACTGCGTCCAAGCTCATATCAAGACAAATCTTTGTGAAGACCCAACAAATTGGGGCAAGACATACCGCGGAGAGAAAAACTATCCTCATATTTTCACAACCACTAGCGAATCTCTCTCCTACGCGTGCGATCTTCGACTTCAAAATGAGTATCAAGAAATCATGCTAGCATAACCATCGTATGACAAACAACCTTGTTACATTAGTAACCTCTCTACGCCTTCGTTATCCACGACCCATCATTGGGGCATCATTCAAACATACTTCATTCATGCATTCATCAAAAAAAAACTTCGCCCTTGCGTCAAGTCGTACATATCATTTCATTCATCTGATATAGCATAAACCTAACTTCGTAGAGCCCAAATCTTTATCGGCACTTTAATATACATGCCCAAGTCACACAATTACATACATTGGTCGATACATTACACCACACCTCTTTAGGTAGTCTTCTTTAAGACAAATCTTACGATCCTTTCTAGGAACCTTTTCAGGTGGTCTTCTTTAAGACGAATTGTCATCCTTTCTAGGAACCTCTTCAGGTAGTCTTCTTTAAGACATTATATTTCTGAGAACCTTTCTAGGTAGTCTTTTCTAAGACATTCATCGTTCTTTCAAAGAACCTTTTTAGGTAGTCTTTTTTTAAGACATCTTTCATCCTTTCCAGGAACCTCTTCAAGTAGTCTTCTTTAAGACATTCCTTATTCTTTTCTAAGAACCTTTTTAGGTAGTCTTTAAGACAAATTTTATCCTTTCTAAGAACCTTTTCAGGTAGTCTTCTTTAAGACAAATGTTCATATCCATTCCGGAAACCTTTTCAGGTAGTCTTATAGAAGACATTATTTCATTCCACTCGTTACATCAATCAACATATGCATGAGCATAAGCATTATCCCATACATCAAAACATCCAAGTCATTACTCTGGTGCTAAACCACATTGTCCATCTGCTTCCCGGTAACCTTACCGATGACAGTAACCTTGCTGTTGGTTTATTTCCAATCACCTGATTGACGTATCCCGGTAACCTTACCGATGATAGCAACCTTGTTGTTCATTTCACTCATAAAACATATGCATACGCATTAGCATATACATATCATCTAGCGCATTCACATTCTACAAAAAGCCCAGTTTCTAACCCTCGTGTTGTGATTGGTTTGTTTTCCGACCCTCGAGTCGTGAGTTTTAAACCCTCGTGTTGTGATTGGTTTGTTTTCCGACCCTCGAGTCATGAGATTCTAAAACATATCGTTTTCTTTCCGACCCGCGAGTCGTGAATATTTGACAAGCTTTTCTCTCCGACCCTCGAGTCGTGAGTCTCCAAGCAAGTGAATCTTTTTCATGCAGGCAAACGTGCTAGAACTTGTCCAAACCGGGGCAAGTGGATCCCATTGGTGCAGGTGAACTTGCTAGAGCTATAGCAAGTGATCCTTGTGGGATTACTCAAACTACGATAGTAAGTAGGTATGGCTAACTGCGACGACTTACTAGAACTATAGTAAGTGGGTCATACCATCTACGATAAACTTACTGAAACTACGATAGTAAGTAGGTATGGCTAACTGCGACGACTTACTAGAACTATAGTAAGTGGGCCATACCATCTACGATAAACTTACTGAAACTACGATAGTAAGCAGGTGTGACCAACTGCGACGACTTACTAGAGCTATAGTAAGTGAGTCATACCATCTACGACAGACTTACTCAAACTACGATAGTAAGTAGGTATGGCTAACTGCAACGACTTACCAGAACTATAGTAAGTGGGTCATACCATCTACGATAAACTTACTGAAACTACGATAGTAAGTAGGTGTGACCAACTGCGACGACTTACTAGAGCTATAGTAAGTGGGTCATACCATCTACGACAGACTTACTCAAACTACGATAATGAGTGGGTATACCAACTGCGACGACTTACTAGAACTATAGTAAGTGGGTTACCTACAAACTGCAAAACCTTGCTAGCACTATAGCAAGTTAATTATCTTCTCCATAGCAAACGGCGAACCCTCGCTATTGCTTGCCAGGTTTATGTATCACGTTAGTCCCTCGGCAGTGATCCTCTTTAAAACTTCAGCGATAACGCACAAAGGTTTTATTTTTCTTTTCCAAAGATAATAACATACTTCAACTAACATAACTAGCAGTCATGCATCATTCAATCACATACATCATTCATACATAATGCATATACATACATTGCTCTCATTTATTTTGAGAAGCTCACTGCATCATACATCACATGCATCATGACATTGCATAAAATTAAGGCTTGCCTTTTCAGGCCATGCTACAAACAAAACACGTGGTTCCTTAAAAAAAAGCATCTGCTTAACATTCTAAAAAGGGTATTTACCTTGGATGGCATCTTTAAGCCCATCTCCCACGGAACTTCTTCACAAATGCAAATTTTAGGGCATTTTAGTGTTCAATCATCTTCTACCTTTAGATCACGATAGGCAGACGTGCCTATCTGACTCTTAAGGTTTAAGAAGATTGAACAGGGGCAGCTGTCATACCCCAAAATTTGCCCTATCTTTTTAAACGACCAATTATTCTAGACAAGCCATATTACTAAGTTATTTTTATATGTTTATATATAGCTTCTTTTTTTTAATTTACTATTTAAATTTATTCTAAAGGGGGTGTCTATTAAATTAGTGGGCTTAACATTTAAATTGTTAAGCCCATTCTCTAAACCATTTAATTATAAAAAGAGGGGTGCATTTTATTCTAGAAAGTCATGTTGGATTCAAATGGACCTTAAGTCCATTAGAACTAATTTGATTTTATGTCACAAAAATATCTAAGTGCTTGTTTTTAATTTACTTTGGGTTATATTTAACTAATTTGTCATAATGATTTTATAAATTAAATATGACTACAAATATAATTAAATTATTTATTATTATGATAATTTGATGGTAATTATTTATGATTATTATAATCATCGTCACTAAAAAAATAATAAGAGAAATGTTGTTCTTTTATTTTTAATTGAACTTGCACATCTTTTTCACTATGTACTCTCTCTCACTATTGAAAATTAACTTGTTGTTCTAATCATTGCTAATCGTGGTCACTATTAATAAAACAAGTTCATTATTATATTATTAGATATTATGGTTGGCTAAAAAATAAAATAATAATAGTTACTCCTTAGAATATACTGTAATCACGTTTTACAAATTAAGTGGCTAATTAAAAGGGTTATTATTAGTTGTTGATCATTATTAATAATACCTCTAATGTCGTTACTAATTAATTATTATCATTTAATTAATGTCACTAATTTATTACTAACTTTTGTCTTTTATGGTTTCTTTGACCAAGTCCAAATAGGGTTTAGAGTCCTTTCTTCTTCATCTTCCTCATGGCCGCCGCACTACTTTTACCATCCAAACACAAACCCTAAAAATATTCCATCCCAGATACAACAAAATTCAAGCGAAATTAAGATGCAGATGGAAAAGGAAATATTTCTATCAAATTTAATACAAATTATTTCAACAGATATTACAACCAAACCGAATTTTATTATCGAATCAAAACGAAAACTTTAAACAAAAATCATATCTTTCCTAATCAAATCGGAGCAACACAGTAATTGCTAAAATCAATTTTTGAATTAAGACTCTTAAAACCTATTTCCTAATCTAAATAATTTTGAAACTATATAAAGCGAAAACTTAATAATCTAAAGGGGGACGAAAAAATACAGAGAAAAAATGGAGAAGGAGTAGAAGACGAGTTCATGCGAAATCGTTCGGGGACGTCATCACTACGTCACTCCGACGACCCCTTCACCATCGCGTTTCCGCCACCAACTAAGCTTTCTGCCGCCGTCGCCACTTCAACATCTCAGTCACAAATTGCGGTAGCCCGATTTCCCTTTTAATTTCCTCTTGCTTAATCTAATTGATGTTACTTTGTTAGTTTTGATCATTGTTGTGTGATGTGAACAAAGTGATTTGTTTTTTTTTACTTGTTCTGAAAAAACAAATGAACACAAATGAACATGAAACGAGAGAGAGGCTAGAAAGAGAGAAGAGAAATAGAAATGAAAAATAAAATGGAAAGTGATAATGTAATCCTCCCTCAGCCGTCCGATTCATGACATGTGGCCCCTTGATGGCCACATGTCTCACACATGAACATTGATTCAGTGTGTAATCCTTTTCGTGTTCCCTTGCTTAAGAGTGCATGCATACCATTTGATCGTCACATGTTGAATCTAAGTTCCAGATCTTAATTCTGTGAGCCATAGGATTTGATTAACGGTTAAAATCCTGCAGTATCACCATAACACCATGCGTTAGCCCACACTGTGCCCAACGGGTCTTAGAATCTATTGGGCCTGGTCTGTAACTATTAACACCACATTTAAATTACTTGTAAACTTAAAATACACCCCTGGTTTAATTACTAAAATTTTCCAATTTATTTTGAATAAATGATTTAAAAATTAAGTTTCAATAATTAAAATTTACTTAATTTTATATTTAACAATATACTTTTATTGGCTTATTTGAATACTCATTGTATTATTTTTTAATAAATATTCTTATTTGTAATTACATCTTGTTAATTAATAAAATTTATCATATAAATATAATTATAAAAATCATATCAATATTGTAAATTTACAAATATATAATCTTTGTCTAATTTTCCTATCTAAATGGATAAATAATGGGATGAATATTTATTTCATCCTATTTTCGAATTGGTCGATTTTCTATATCGTATCAATCAAATAACAAACTGTTAATTAAAATTTAAAATATTATTTTTCTAATTCAATTAAAACTCTTTTATTTAACACAATTTATTCAATACACAAAATATAAAAAACATAGGGATTGTACACCAAAAATACTTTTAATCATAATTACATACTACGAAAACTACGAACTGCGAACTACGTAAAACACACTCAACATACAAAATAACGTACAATCCCATAAAAAACACCAACAAAACTACGAACTACGTTGACTCTGATCCTCCATTAAGGAGGTACGTAGGCATTCGGACAACCGAAACGAGTCCCCTTCCCCTAAAATTAAGTAGGTTTGAGATCTTATTCTCTACCCTACTGTACATTTTTAACCATAAACTATTTTATAAACCTTACCGTAATATTCTTATAAACCTTAGAGACATATAGAAAACCTTAAGGAAGGGTTAAGGGTGCCTAACACCTTCCCTCGACCCTAATTTCTCAACTTACCCAGAAACTCTTATTTAGGTTTTTATTCCATGTTTACCCTTATCTTAGGATAAAATAAAAACATAGGTGGCGACTCTGTAGTTTAAGTTTAAAAACTTAAAATTTAAAGCCGGTCGTAACACATACAATTACCAAAACATATGCAATTAAGAATTATCCATATAATCTTAACATCCAAGCATATTACCAAAATTCAACTAATTGAATTATTCCACCATCGTACAAAACACATTTATCATACGACAATTACAACAATGCATAACAATTAGCATTCATCGTTTCCAAATATCACAATTATCACATGGTACGAAATACCAATACATGTTATCCACAATTAACATTAATCCATGACATACACTATCACATAATGATTAAGTCATCAAGTAATCATTCTCCACAATTGCATTTAAATAGCATACACTCACTCGCACACCTCATGAATATCATACCACGTAACATATCAACAAATGTTTTTCATAATTCATCAATTCATAACTCACATATACATAATTACATGTTATTCACACAACAACATCATAATTAATTCAATAAGTGCCAACCAATTCTATCCTATCACATAGATAATAACGTTGGTTTCCTAATGCTTCAAAAGGCGCATAAAAAGAAGTTACAGGTCAAAAGATATGACATGACACGGTTAATTCAACTTCTTAATAAAAGCATATTATTGTTAATTCATCACAAGGCATCATCATTGGCTCATACAATTCGAATACATACAATTAATTGCATGTAACATACAACATCATTATCAATTCATACCGATCAAACACATACAAAAAAAATACAAGTTATATTAAATTATTATCTAATGGTTTTGAATCCAATTTAATAATATAGGAATTTATTTTAGATTTCCAACGGTCCAAACGGCGCATCAAACGGACACCCGAGTCAAAAGTTATTGAATTTATAAGTTTTTCAAAATGCTGTCAAAACCAGAAAATTTGCTGTTACGCAAATACTGTCAAAAACCAGAAAACTGCTGTTGCGAAAATACTGTCTGCTGTTGTGAAAATACTGTTTGCTGTTGCGAAAATACTGCTGTCTAGCCCAAATTTTTCACCATAAAACCATGTTAATCCATCATTTTTCATGAAATAAATAGTTATACAACCTATATACATTATATAGCAACTATTAGGATTATAAAAACAAGATTCTAAGCTCCATTAATTTTCGCCAAAATTCCAAATCAACCATTTTCAAGTGAAACTTAAACATACATATATGCACTAAATCATGTTCTATACACATACCCATTCATGGAATTCAATATAGAAACATCATAGCATATATAAATCATCAATTTCATGGATTGAAACATAGATTCATGTTAGGGTTTTCAAGAATATAACAAATCCCCAAATCCTAACTTCATGATATCTAACTCATTCCAAATCATGCATTTTCTAACTCAATCATCATTACCCACTTATATCTACTTATAATAACTTGGATTCACACCCTTACCTTTTGATTTTAATCCACCCTCTTCAAGAATCTACAATCCTCTCTTCTTTCTCTTCTATGCTCTCTTCTTCTCTCCCTTCTATTCTCTTCAAAATCAACAAATGAAAATGATACTCCTAACTCTCATTAACCCTTACTACTTATTTGTCATAATGGGCTTAATACTTCTAACTCTAGTAAATAGGCCCAATAGACATAATCTATTAATATCTCTACTAACCCAATAACTAACTAAATACCAATACACACATAGTAAATTAATTTAATTAATTATTATATCTTATAACAAATAAGTAAATAATTAACACACCAAATAATTAAATAAATAATTAACACACCAAATAAAATAAAATAATATAATAAAATAAATACGGATAAAATCTTCTAATAACTCAATGTCTCATATTTCCGGTCTAATCTTAATTACTCGGAAAATTCCCAAAACGCTAAATATTAACTCATTAATATTTCTAATACTAAAAATATTAAAATTTTCGATTAAATATTGATCCGCTATCCCGAACTAATACCGACTAAATCGTCCCAAAACGCAAAATTTCAATAAACATCACAAATGACTAAATTAAGAAAATAATTGTTAAAAAACACCAAATAATATAATTACTAATATAATTAATAAAAATATTAATAAAAATCAGGATGTTACAGGGACCATTTACCTAGTGCCTGATTCTTTCGATTTATAGGTAAAATAACTTTCCAAACTAAGTCATTATTAATAAATGTTTTACCTTTCACCTTTTTATTGTATGCTCTGGACACCCTTTCTTTTTGTCTTTTTATCATCTCCAACGCTCGAAGTCTGTCTTCGTCCAAATCCACTAATTCGTTCATCATCAATTCCCAATACGTGTTTGGAGGAATTTCTGCCTGTCTTTGGATTCGGACTGATTGCAAGTATATTTCAACCGGGAGTACTGCATCATGTCCGAACGTCAGTTGGAAAGGTGTAGTGTTTGTAGCTTCTTTTGGCGATGTTCGACAAGCCCAGAGTGCTTGGTCCAAAGTTTTATGCCAACTCTTAGGTTTTTTTTCCTACGTGTTTCTTTATGAGACCAATTATTATCTTATTTGCTGCTTCAACTTGTCCATTTGCCTGAGCGTAGTAAGGTGTAGAGGTAAACAACTTGAACCCCATTTCTTTGGCGAAATCTTGCATCTTCCGCCCAGTAAACACTGATCCTTGATCTGTGGTTATACTTTCCGGGATTCCGAATCTGTATATAATATGTCTTTGAGTAAACTCAATCACAGCCTCTTGATCCACATTCGCAAGTGGTATCGCTTCGACCCATTTTGTGAAGTAGTCTATTCCTACCAAGATATATCTTTGACCTTTAGAAGACTTGGGGTGAATTTCTCCAATTAAGTATAATGCCCAACCTCTGAAAGGCCATGGATTTATTATTGAACTTAATTCATTTGCAGGAGCATGCCGAATACCTGCATGTTCTTGACATTCTTGACATCCTTTTGCGAATTTTATGCAATCTTTTAACATAGAGGGCCAATACATTCCGTATCGAAACAAAAGCCATTTCATTTTGTGCCCTGCTTGGTGTGCACCACATGCTCCGCTATGTACATTTGAGAGAGCCAGATATGCTTCCGCTTCATCCAGAAACTTTAGCAAAACTCCTTCAGGAGTTTTCTTAAACAATTCATTTCCCATCAGGAAGTATGATAAGGCTCGATACTTTACCTTTCTATCCGTATCTGTTGAAGGATCCTTTAAGTAGTTCACAATTGGACTCCTCCAATCCGTGTCTGCTAAAGAGTCTATATTTAAAACTTCAAACTCCTCTTTGTTAGCAAAACCTAATTGTGAGTTCTCCAGATCACTTGGGGAAAGCTTGGTGGCCATTGCTTTGCCTTTTACTTCGATCAGCTCCTCTAGTTTTCCTTTTGATACCCTGTAACCTGAGGCTAGTTGTGCCAAATCGTTCGCCTCTTGATTATTTACCCTTGAGACATGATTTAACTCCACATATTCGAATTTTTTAAGCAGCCTATTTGCTATGACAAAATACATGATCAAATTCTCTTTGATACATTTGTATTCTTTCGTCAGTTGCTTAATCACTAGTTCGGAGTCTCCTTTAATTTCGACTCTAGTTGCCCCCAATTCTAACAAAGCTTCAAGTCCAGCGATCAGTGCTTCGTATTCAGCTTCGTTGTTGGAGCATAAGGGACCTTCAATCTTGTACTTGAGCTTTGTTGGAATTCCATCAGGAGAAATTATTAGTATTCCAACGCCGGTTCCTTCTTTATGGGTTGAACCATCGAAGTATAGCTTCCAAGGCTTCAATTCTACATATTGTTGAGGGTTCTCAACCACTGCATGGTCAACAATGAAATCTGATACGATCTGACTTTTCATTGCTTTAAGGGGTTGGAATATCAAAGAGTACTCAGTAAGGGCCAACGCCCACTTGCCAATTCGACTATGCAATATTGGTTTTGATAGCATATGTTTAATAACATCACAATGAGACGAAACATAAACATCAACTGGCTTTATATAATACTTGAGTTTGATACAAGAGAAATATAGACAAAGGAAGAGTTTTTCTATTGCGCTATACCTAGTCTCTGCATCATTGAGTACTCTACTTAAGTAATAAATGGCTCTTTCGATGCCATCGTCGTCTTCTTGGGCTAACATGCTACCTATTGTATTATCTGACGCTGAAATATACAGGCGCATGTGCTTCTTCCCATTTGGGGGGATAATATTGGTGGATGCATCAAGTATTGCTTGATCTTTTCGAAAGTTTCTTGATGTTCAGCACGCCATTCAAACCTTCCTTGCTTGAGTCGAAGTAAGAGAGAAAAAGCTTGCGTGCGTCCACTCAAGTTAGAGATAAATCTTCTCAAGAAGTTTATCTTTCCTAGTAAAGACTGTAGTTCTTTCTTCGTGGATGGAGGCTTTGTTTCCATAATAGCCTTTGTTTTATTTTGATTAATTTCTATTCCCTTTTTGTGGACTACGAAGCCCAGGAAATCTCTAGCCTGCACAAAGAAAGCACATTTAAGGGGGTTCATCTTTAAGCCATGTTTTCTCATTCTCTCGAATGATTGGCTCAGATGGTCAAGATGACTGTTATCTGAAACAGATTTTACAACAATGTCATCTATATATACTTGCATGAAAGTTTCTATAAAATCATGGAATATAGAATTCATTGCCCTTTGATAAGTTTCCCTAGCATTTTTTAGACCAAAAGGCATTACAACCCATTCGTAGGTGCCTATTGCCCCTGGGCAACGGAAATCTGTTTTGGACACATCTTCTTCTGCAATGAAGATCTGGTTATACCCAGAATATCCATCCAACATACTTAGATATTCGAAGCCTGCGGCTGAATCTACTAGCATTTCTGCCACAGGCATAGGATATTCATCCTTAGGCGTTGCTGCATTCAGATCACGAAAGTCTATGCATACTCTTAATGAACCGTTCTTTTTAATAACCGGCACAATATTAGCAATCCATTCAACATACCTTGTAGTTCTGATGAACTTGCATCGTAGAAGTCTTTTGACCTTTGCTTTGATCTTCGAATGAATCTCTGGTGCGAACCTCCTAGGAGTTTGCTTGATAGGCTTTTTCCCTTCCTTTATGGGCAGCTTTAATTCGACCAAATCTCGCCCTAAACCAGGCATATCGTCGTAATCCCATGCAAAGCAATCTTTGTTTTCTTTTAACAACGCGACGACTCTTGACTTCAACGTTGGCTCTAATTTTGCACTGACGTATGTTACCCTCTTCTGGTCTCCATCTCCAAGATTTACTTCTTCGAGTGGATCTTGGGCTAACATTTTTATATTTGACGCCATTGGGTCTTTCTCCAATCCTAAGGGTTCTTCATCGTAGATTGCGTCCAGCCGTTGACCCATCTCTTCACCTAAGATTTTTTCGGCTTGAACTGTATCTTCAAGGAATTGAGGTATCGAATGTGTCCCAGAATTCATCTTTTCTTCCTTTATTGGAATTGCATCAACAATCATATGTGATAATTCGGCTTCGAGAGCCGTCTTTGTTTTGTTCTCGGCTATGTAAGCCGAAATCTTTTCGAAGAAGGATGATTCAGACATCATCAACTTCGTCATCCCAGCCAGTTGGCCGTATTGTTGGTAAATGGTCTATTGGTGCAGTATCTTTTGGACCATCCATTATTTCCCTATTCCATTGGAATCCATTTGGGTGTAAAGACAAATAGTATAGAGCATTCTTGTTCGGAGTGTATATATCTTCAGCAGCATGTCAAGGTCCTATGTTCGCCAAATTTCTGTCGAAACTAGTCTTATTGACTTGATTAACTTCAACCATGTAGTAACTCTGATCTCCTTCAATGTTTTCTACTATGCCATCTTCCCTCCAAATTGTTAACCTTTGATGCATTGTCGAAGGCACTGCAGCAACTCCATGGATCCATTCTCTTCCTAGCAAAAGATTGTAATTCTCCTTTGCTGGTATCACCATGAACATCGTTGGCCTTGTGACCGAACCCACAGTTAAATTCACTTGAATGACTCCTAAAGTTTGCCCTATTTTGCCTTCATAGTTAGACAAGACCATGTTATGTGGCCTTATATCAGTATCGAACATACCAATTCTCTTCAACATGTATTGGGGCATTAGGTTCACCGCTACCCCCCCATCTACTAGGACTTTGTTAATGCCAACATTCTCAATCTTAGCCCTTATGTAGAGTGGTTTTAGATGGTTTCTCATACCTTCATCAGGCCTTTCGAAGAAAGCATTCTGCTCTTCGACTGCCCCATTGTTTAGCACGTAATAACATACAGGTATGTGTCTCGCCATCTCTTCCTCATCAGCTTCCTCACAATCTTCAGCTTCTGTTTCTTGATTAAACTCATGAGGGAGTACTGACACAATATTTCAATTGAGGTTTATAGGCGATACTCCGTCTGAGTCGAAATCATTTGTCATCCTATCGTCTTCTTTCCAAGGGCTGGAATGCATCTTTTCTTCTTCTTTCTCATTTTTAGAATCGAACAACTTGCGTTCCACTGGAGGTTTATTTGTCCTTGCCCCCTGCGTTGGGATATGGTTGCTACTAGACTCTCCAATCTCCCTTGGTTTGTATTCCCTTTGGGCCTTCTTCATCCTCTGGTGCCTTCTCCATTGGGATCTAGACATAGGATTTTTGCCTTTGTAATTCTCCAACCTGTACATCTCTCAATTTGAGGTTTGAAATTGCTTCCTATATGCCATTGCAGTTCTTCCCCCTTGGTCCCAACTTTGCTATTTGTTGGTTCTCGCACCAGCTTGCATCCAGTTATCCCTGAGTATGTCTGCAGGGACTTTGAATGTGACCCTTCGAGCTCTAGGGTGTGGGCTGTCAGGCCTCTTCGATGGGGTCCAGTTATCGAACACATACATGTTGGGGCGAAGTCCCTGAGTTTCTCGACCCATGTAGAAATACACCCTTTCGAATGATCGTGCTAGTAGTTCGTCATAGACTGCTCCACATCTAGGGCATAATGCAACCTCCGTGTTTTCTTTGTGGCATCTGACCAAGAATCCTACTAAGCTTTATTCAGTCCTTGGGTATACCTTCAGCAATAGGTTTCCTCCTCTCCAGGGTTGCTTCATTCTTTCTCGTAGGGCCCTCTCAAAATTAGCTTGAACCCTTCGATTCAGCATAATTGAACACCTTGGGCACATCAGCATTTTTCCACCATTTTTCTCATGACAATTCCAAAGATAATCTTTCAAACTTTCTCCTCTTGGTGGGATTTCAATGTTTCCTTTCTCCTTTTTCAGCCATTTTTCTAGTTCTTCTATTTCTGACAAAGGCCGCCTGACATTGACCATGTTAACAACTGCCGGAGGAGCTTCAGATATCTGTATCTGCTGAAGTTTCGCCCTGAGGTCTTCAGTGGCCTCGCTAGTTTTTCCTTTCAGATCTTCAGTCATCTCTGCATCCAAGGATTCTTCAATATCAGTATTGAAGACGATGTTGTCATTTAGGCTTTCAGTAGCCTGCTTTCCAGTTGAAATTATCTATGATTCAACAACATCAATTTCAGATACTTCCACCATGTTGACGTCAAGTGGTTCACACAGGTTAGTGTCAGCAACATTCAAAGGGTCTGTGTCAACCTTCATATGATTCTTGGCTTTATCAGCGAATTTCAGACGTCCGTCCTTGATAGCATTCTGAATTAGATCCCTGAAAAGAAAACATTGTGAGGTTTTATGGCCTAAAAAACCATGATATTTACAAAAGCCTCGCTTCTTCCGTTGTTCTAACGGAGGAATTTTGGAGTTCGGAGGCACTATCATCTGGCCATCTTTCACTAACAAGTCAAATATTTCGTCACATTTAGTGACGTCAAACGTATAAGTTTTCTTAGGAAATCTATCGTTTTTATCATTGTCTACTGGATTTTTTCCATTGGCAGGGGTGAGCAATTTGCAAGAATATGGTGGCGCTTCTTTTAATTCAGCTAGATCTATTTCGACCTCTTCCACGCTGTATGAATCCTCGAAAGATTTGCCATCAATGTCTTCAGCTTCGATGTATGCTACCCTCTCCTTCTTGTAACTTTTATTTGCTCTGGCCTTTTCTGCTTTTAGTCGTTCGACTTGTCGAACCCTGTCTGCCAATTGAGCCATATCCCTTAGGTATTAGGTGTCTAGTTTCTTTCTGATTGAATAATCTAGACCGCCTGCAGCCATTTCGACTAATTCGTGTTCTGGGACAACCGTGAAACATCTTGATTTCATCAAGCGAACCTGTTTAAGTAATCATCTTTAGGCTCAGTGAATTTCCTCTTGATGCTAGCCAATTCTTTCAGACTTATCTTGGTTTGACCCATATAGAACTATTCATGGAATAATCTCTCCAAATGTGTCCACGCGTTTATTGAATTTGGGGGTAAGGTAGTGAACCAAACAAAAGCATTTTTTGTTAGCGAACTTGGGAAGTATTTGATTCTTAAATCCTCGTTCCCTGCTAGATCCCCTGCTTCCGTCAAATATCTGGCTATGTGTTCCACCGTCGATTCACTAGTGTCCCCTGAAAACTTCGTAAATTTGGGTACCTTGGTACCTCTTGGTAATTTTGTCTGCATAATGTATTTGGGTATGGGGGACGAATAGTTTGGACGTCGAAGTCCAGTATTAAGGCCATTGTTAGCCATTATTCTCTCTATCATGGCAGTGAGATTGTTTTCTGTTGCCAAATTGTCTCTCCTAACCCTATGCACAACTTCATCAGGATGTTCATCTCTTCCTACTACGACTACATTAGGCTGTTGCTGGGGATTTGCTTGTCGAACAACGTTAGTCGTTTGATTTCGAGTTTCTAAATCTACTATTTGGTTTCGTTCGACTGGCGTTGGCCTAGGTGGCGGTACTGCGGTTCGAATTGGTTCTAGAACTGGGTCCCCTTCCTGATAGGTTGATTGGTTATTTCTTCGCCTTTTTTGTGGGACTCCTAAGAAATCCGCCATTCGCCCTATTTGTGACGATAGTTTTTGATATGTTTCCACATTGTCTTGGTTAGTCCTGGTAATGTTTGCTACTAATGGATTGAAAATCAACCTCAATTCTCTAGCAAGGACTCCTAACATATCATGGTTACTTGCATCCATTTCCTGTCGAAATGTTGCTTGACTATTTGTGGTTAAGGGAGGTATTTGGGCAGAGAAACCAGTGTTTTGTGCGCTTCGACCTATCGAATCAACATTAGGCGAAAACGTTGTCGGGTTAGTTGTAGTGTATGTAGGACCTGTTCCTCGTAATCCTGCCATGTATGAATATGGCATTCCATATGGATTGTTGGGTCTCCAACCTTCAAAAGCGGTTGATGGTCCCGGGGTAAATAATTGACTTGCAGCGTTTGTCGAGAAAGGTGGTATCTCGCTTGCGCTTGTAAGTGGAGGCACGGTGGACGAACTCGAGACTAGAACAGTCCCTGTTGTCCCTGAAGTACTCTCGGGTATAGCCTGGGAACTACTTATGGGTCCAGATCCTGTCGAAACCGGTATATCCTGTGCCTCTTGAGTAGAAGCCGAAACGTGCGTAGAATTTGCCGCTACTGTTCCTGACCCCTGTGGGGGATCTTGATCTCCCCCTCCACTGGCCGCATTGACCATTTTCTTGTTGTACCTTCGTTTAGGAATCGGTTGTGCAATGTTGGTTAATTTACCGTTCCTAAGGTTCATACAAGGTCTTGATATTTTCTAGACAAAACAAAACAATAAATTATTAACAATCTGTTTGACACTGTCTCACTGGGCGTGCCAATTTGCTTACGGTGATTTCCGGTAAACAACCGCTAGTCCTCCAAACTATAAAATATACTTTGGTTACTCGCAGGATCGACTAGATTGATCCTAGGACATAGTCAAACAATTGTCTCTCGATATGATCTGATTCATGTTTGTTTGTTCTGACTTCAAGAAAACTCGTTTATGATGTGATCGTATGAATATTCACTTAAAAACAACACTTATTATACATGTTAATATGACTTTCGACAAAGAAAACGTAAATAAAAGCGTGTAAATTGCAGGAATGTAAAGTGCGGAAATATAACGTGCAAGAATGTAAAATGCAGAAATGTAAAGTGCTTCGAAATGAAAGTTAAACGAAAAGGATAAAGGAATTGAAAAGATACTTGAATATAGAAAGATACAAATGTATTTAAAATGGTGTTGGTGTCATACGTACATTTCTCAGCGAACTCGTTCTCTAAACACTTGATACTTGAGTGATTTGTGAGTGATTTGTACAAAATGAACACCCGAAATCCTAACATTAAGACCCTTATTTATACTAATTTCGACCCTAACGGTCCTACACTAATCTGATGCCACGTTGCCCACAAGAATCCCTGGGATGCCATCTGTCCTTGTGCGGTTACACAAACTACTTCGAAATTCAAATCCTCCCGCCTGAATCCTCTTTCGACGCGTGGCAACGTGATCAGAACCGAGAATGCCTTGAAAACACGTTCAGCCTCAGTACCTTACGTATTTTGTAAAACGTTTAAGTCTTTAAAGATAATTCACTTCGAATTAGCTCCGATTCTAACCATCTTCACTCCAACTTAAACAACATTCTCGAAACATGGCCATCAGTAGCCATTTTTAATCTCCGAAATGGTCATCAGCAACCATCTTTCTTCGAATTCTAAACTCCTCAAAGAATATTCTTCCTGAACGAAATCTTCAGCCAACACCTACTTCCTTCATGGAGAATTCAGAGTTAAATTTAGACATATATAATAGAGTCATGAAGAACATCATAGAAAGCGGTGAGAATTATGTCATCCACATATAGAAGGATATAAGAAGTATCAATACTGTGATGATAAATGAATAAAGACACGTTAGAGATGCTGTGAGAGAAATCCTATGTGGCAACATAGTCAGTAAATATTTGATACTAGGCATGACGTACTTCTTTAAGACCATATAGAGATTTTTTTAGGAGACAGACATGCTCAAGATACTGTAGATCACGAAATCCAAGAGGCTGGTGCATATACACGGTTTCGTCAATATTTTCATGTAAAAAGGCATTCTTGACATCTGGTTGATGGAGACACCATGACTTGAATTATGCAATGCTAAGTACTATGCGATTAGTGGCCAATTCGATGATAAGGCCGAAAGTTTCACCATAATCGACACCTAATTGTTGATTAGCACCATTAGCTAAAAGATGAGCTTTATATCGCTCAAAATAACCATCAGATCTCTTCTAGCGCCTGAAAATCTACAAACTTTGAATAACACTAGCACCAGAGGAACAAGGAACTAATTCTCACGTCTTACATTCAATAAGAGCATCATATCCTTCTTTCATGGTCATTTTCCAATTATGATCATTTAATGCATAAATGATATTTGTAGGTAAAGGAGAGATAGATTGGTGGGTGGATGCATGTAGGTTAAAAAATTTACGGGTTTAACAATTTCATGTTGAGTTGGGGTTGTCATTTAAGTTGAATGAGGTGCAGGAGAGGAAATGTGTGATTTACTCTTGCAATATATCTCACATAATGGTGTTGTTGTCGTTGTTGTTTCCAGATCTTGCAAGGACATTGTTATATTTTGGAATAACCTTCCTATGTTGTCAATCAAAGAAAAAATTCCATAATTTATTGTTTTCCTCGGTTGACAATATTGAGAATTTTATTCCCAAGCATAATGTAAATTGCAAGCAATATTGTTGTTTCACAATACAAGTCATTTTTTTGAATATTGAAGCACACAAAGAAAGTGGTGAATGGTAAAAAAAAAATTAAAAACGAAATAATACTTGTTACTTTCAATTTTTTACCATTCACCATTTTTTTTGCAAATAATATATTACCTCGTTTCTTTTATAAAACCGAGTGGAAAGTCCCTATTTTATTTTATTTTACTTTTTAATTAAAAAGGAAATAACCTTTCTTCTCGATTTTATAAATGAATTGAGGGTATATTTACTCAGTGAAGCAACAACGAATTTATGCCCTACGTTGATAAAGTAACAACGTCCAAGATATTGCCAACACATCAATCCACAAGAAACTCTCTACATCCAATAAGAACGTGAACACCACCACTATATATATTTGGTGCTATCTTATGAAACTCAAACGTTGATAATGAAAACATTTGTTCCATGGTTGAAAAAATATCTCTGGGATGGATTGCAAGTGCAAAAAATACTAGAATTTTATGTTATGTATCTAACCTTTTTATGTTATATCATAAATTCGATGCTTGTAAAACTATTGAAATTAAAAAGCAATGGTTATGAAACAAAATTTGGAGTTATTGAAAGTGGAGATGATGAATTATATATTTCAAATTTTAGAACTTATAGATCGAAACCAAAACAATGTAACATAAGAATTTTTGAATTGAGTATTATGTGTAATTTAGTTATTCTGTGTAAAAAATATTATTTATATTAAAAATAACTTTCTTTCCCTCGGTTTTTGATAGAAACCAAGAGGTATGTGGCTCTAGTTTTGAAAATATAAAATGACGTAGTTGGGAATCAAAGCAATGACCATTTAAACTATCCCCTCGATTTATAAGAAATTGAGAGGTAAAGTGGAGAGTTTTCTTGATGTCCTTTGTTACCTTGCCTCTGTAACTGGGGTAAAATTCCCTTCGCGTCCGAGATAAAGTGTGTTTTTTGTAGTAGTGGAGGATTCACACTATGTTATTGATTCTACGAATTTTTATTTTCTCTTTTCCATTTTGAGGGGAGGTGTGAGAACAAGAGAATCTAAAGGACATTCCATTTAGTTCACAAAACTTACGAAAGAGAACACTATCGTATTCTTTTCCATTGTCACATTAAAAACATTTTATTTCACTTTCAAATTGCAATGTAAGGAGAAATTGTAAAAAAAAAATGGAATCTACTTGTGATTTGTTTAATATTGAAAAAATCCGTAAAAAATCAATAAAATCACCAAGAAATAACACATAGTAACGATGTCCTCTGAAGCTTAATACCGGAGAATTTCAAAGATCGCTATGGACGATATCAAAATGGCATACAAGTAAATGACAAGGAATTATAAAAGGTCAGTTTTATTTGCTTCCCAAGTGGATAAGAGTGACAAAATAAAGCATTTCGAAACTTATTACATATTAGAAGTTTGTTTCGATGAAGGGAATTTAAAATAGGAGCTCTGAATGTCCTAAACGACATTGCCGTAACTCGGTAGATGAAGTGACAAAAGCAGATGTTGGTAATGCTATTGTATTTTGTTTTGTGGGAACGAGGTAAAGGTTACTGAAACTGTAACATCTCATTAAAAATGTTCATGTCTGAAAATCCTTCAAAGAAATTACAAAAGGGTCAAATTCAATAGATACATCACTATCAATTGTAAATTTTCTGACAGAAACAAGATTTTTAATAAGTTTTGGTGCATATAAAACATTTCTTAAGGTTAGGGAATTGGGATGCATGTCTACAACCTCACTACTACAAATAATACATTTCATGAGAAAGCTTTAACCTCACCCAACAAAAAACCGACGTATAGTTCCAAGGCGGTTCATGTTTTATTTCTTTTAAAATAAAAGCAACATATCCCATCAACTTTTTATTGTAACCGAGGGAAAAAACATTTAGGACATGCTTCAAATCCCAACTAATACAGTTTATATTTTTATTTCTTTAAAAGTGGTGCCTTTCTTTTGTATTTGTAAACTAAATGATCTATTTCCTGGTTTTCGTAATAACCGAGGATTAAATAATCAAATTTTTCTATAAAAGCACTTGTTAAACTGATTTTACCCAAAACCTAACTTAAATGTAGCCGCTCCAAACTAGTATACTTCACTCTTTGGGATGGATTGCAAGACAGAAAATTTTTCAATGTTATGTGTTCTTATATCTTGAACAAAATATTTTTTCTGCCCTTGCAATCTATCTCACATAATGTTGTTGTTTTTATTGTATTTTTGAAATAACCTTTCTATTTTGTCAATTAAAGAAAACAATTTTTCTTTCCTCGGTTGACAACATTGAGAAATTTATTCTCAAACATGCTGTAAATTGCAAGCACGAAAAAATTGTGAATGATAAAAAAATTAAAATGGAAACGTTACATGTTACTTTCAATTTTTTATTATTTACCATTTTTCGCTTGAAAGATATTACACGATTTTTAAATAAAATCGAATGGTTTCCTTATTTTATTTTTTAATTAAAAAAAAGATAAAAATATGTCCCCTTGGTTTTAAAATAGAATCGAGGAGTTTGTTACACACTTACATCAACAAATCTATGTCTTACATTCATAAAGTATTAACCATCAAGATATTGCATAGACATCGATCCACAACAAATATCTAAATTCATCACTATATATCTTGTGAAAACATTTGCCATGAAAACACTTGCTCAAGATAATGAAATCTTGGAATTTAGATAAGCTTGGAAATGATCTCTAGGATGGATTGCAAGTGCAAAAAAATATTTTTCAATGGTTGGAACAGATAACTTATTAGAAGTTAGATGCACGCATCCATTGAACTTTAAAAATATACGCATAAAGGGTATGCAACAAAATTTGAATAACAATATATTTACTATTCTCCAAGAACAACAGCGACGATGATGAATCAGATTTGTCAAAATTTGAATTTGTTGTAAAAAAAATGTATTTTAATATTCTGTGTAAACAATATAATTTTAAAATTACAAAAAAAAAAAATTTCCCCTCAATTTTTAGCATAACTCAAGAGGATATGGCGCTTGGGATAGAACATATTTCATTGTATTTTTTATTTAAAATGTAACACATGTTACCTCAGTTTTGACTCATAAGTGAGAGGATATGTAAGCATTTTTATTGAGTTTCCTCATCGTCCTTAAACAAATATTTTCCATCCATTTAAAGAGTATCATCGCTCAAGACAATTCCATTAGTGATCAGCGTGGAGCCTAAAAGACATTAATTATAAAAGTGTTATGAATATAAAAATTCATAATAAAACATTTAATAGTGATAATTTTGAAATGTAAAGAGCCTTGGTAAAGTTCTTTATGATGAATTTCAAGAGCAAAAAATTATTTGGATTCAAGGTTTGTGTTCTTCATTAATCATATAACTGAATATTTGTTTTATTTATCTAACCTTTTTTATTTTATATTGGAAAAAAATAAAATGCAAAATCCATAGAGAATATATTGCATCCAACATTTGATTTTCCCCAAGATTTATATTAAACAAAGATCCAGCATTTGTTCTTCATTGCCAGTGATGACGTTGAATCAGATTCAATTTTTTTAAATGTATTTTTACTTTAATAATTTATTTAAACAATATAATATTCTGCATAAACAATGTAGTGTATAAAAAAAATTATTTTATTGATATTTTGTGTCAAAAAATGTAATGAGTATTTACAAAATTGAATGCTTCCCATCGGTTTTGGTCATAAATCGATAGGTGTGTGGCACTAGTTTTGAAAATCTATAAGATGCAATATTTGGGGATCAAACCCATACCATTTCAATTATCCCCTCGGTTATTCAAAAACCAAAGGGTTAACTAGAAATTTATTATGATGCCCTTTGTTACCTCGCCTCTGTAAGTGAGGTTAAATCAACTTCACATCCGAGGTTGAATGTGTGTTTTGTTTTAGTGCTTATAACAGGAATATGATGACCATTTCTAATAATAATATTATTACTCATATTAAATTAGATATGAAGTAACCTACATTAAACGTCATATGAGAATTTTCCCCACTATCCATATACCATTGATCATAAAGAGGAGAGATGGATAAAATATGCTTATAAATCTGAATGTCTATTACAACATAATATTGTAGTGCTTGCTTATTGGTGGAAGTCGATGGAGCAGTTTCTATCGGGGTTTTTTAAGACCTAGGGCCAAGTTTTCCATATTGTTTATGTGACGCGCCTAATGTCGGATAAGGATATGGTGGAGTTTTTGGTAACACCCTAGCATTTTCAGCACGACGTCCTCCTTCGTTGATTCTTGAAGGAGCCAAATCTCGCAGTGTGAAACAGATGGAGGTTACTAAGACTGGATCTTTAATATCTCGTGGAGGAGGACGAGCTCTGCTAGCTGTAGCTTCAGCGAGGACTTTGGCATATCTAGTAAGTTTTGAACTCACCATAGCTTCGAGAACTTGATATAGATTGTTTAGAAAGAGATCAGTGTTCGTGTGGAAAGAATCAAAGATCTAGAGTTGTGACAGAGAAATAGTTATTCTTTGTAGAATCTGTAGGAATTATAAATCGATTCTCAGAGGCGGGACCACAATTATGTTCGGGAACCAAACATGATTGATGAAACATAATGAAGAGTAATTCTAGAGTAAGAATGGACTTGAAAATATAAAATGAGACGCTTTCTCTCTTATATAGAGTAAACAATTGAAACCTTCTGCGTGAGAGACAGCGTGTTGTGTGGATGGTTGTTACATTTAATAAGATAGTGATTAGCATGCCTAAAGGAAGGAATCATCTATCGTTGGTGGAATGATGTATCACCTACTCGACGTGCTCTTTTGTTGGATGTCACTCTTAGACTTTTCAGTATGGATCTTGCAAGCAATACCCAACAAACAATAATTATTTCGATTGAACTCAAAATTATCCAATTTCTTTCTAAACTAGTAAAAAGAACATGTGTGTACGCACGGGTTTCGATCTAATACGCGTATATGTTCACAGTTATAAGTTATTTGTTGTTTTATTAAAAATATTTTGTCAAAAATACATTTCTTACCTATATAAAATTGTTTTTGTTTTATTTATATCCCAATTGTCATTGTCATTGGATCACTTGTACAATTTTCAGTGTATAAATATTGTTTTTATTTTGACACTATTTATAAATGTATTTAAATCAACTATATATTTGTTCCTGTGTATAAAACTAATATTGAAACTAAATCATAATCTAATTAAAAATGAAAAAGAGAAATTAAATTATTAACTTAGATAATTAAAATAAAAATAAAAATTAAAGTTATAACTGTAAATTATTGAAACAACATATCTAGAATTAATTGATAAACAACACAGTTCAATAATTATTATTTTAAATTATAAAAAATTATTAGACATATATTATCTTATAAACATATTTAAATATTTAAAAAACTAACACATAATTTCCTGTGTATATTTTTTAGTTGCATGAAATAATAATTTTATATTTTATTTTATGTGATTTTTATTATATATTGTTCATGTAGAATAATATTGGCAACCACCCCGATGCTGGTCGGAAGAGGTTGCAGAGAAGTTTGTGTTTCTCGTTTAAGGATTGCTTGCCTCTCTTGGATAGGGGGTAGTTCAATTTTATGGTATTATTCTAGTATTTTATGGCTATGATTGGTGTATCTCCTCTTGTCCCTTGAGAATCGTCCCATTAATTTATCACTTCAATACGATCATAATGGCTATCGAAGGCCCGTATCCATTGGTGGGATGGAGTACGACTGGCTCATTAAAGACTTAGCGGATTGGTATACGTCTTAGCTTTTGGCGATCTTGTGGGAACTCGCAGGGGAGACTTGGTAACTGCAGGATATTTTTCATGATAGTTAAAGGTGTGTGTAACTCGGTGGGAGAACTAACTTTAATATTTTGCAAACAAATGTTGCGGTGAGCAAGAGTCGCCACCGACTTTTATTTTGTCCAATTTTTAGGAAAGGTATAAAAATACAGGAAAGACCTTTTAAGAAAAGAGTTTGAGTTTGGGGGGTAAGTTATGAAAAGGGAAGGTATTAGCACCCTTTTCATCCGTAGTTATCTACGGGCTCTCAGTTTGCTTAGCTCGTTTATTTTGTTTGAAAGTCAAAGTGTGTGTGTGTTTTGAAAAAGAAGCATCGAGACTTCGCTATGATCCTTGTATTAGTCCTCGAGGATGTATGCGAAGCGTTTGAAATTTGTTTTGAAAAAAAGGTAAGTAGTGAGAGAAATATTTTGAGCAAGAAAACCAAGGCTATTTACCCTACACTTAGTCTCTCCTATACTTTTATGCTTTTCGGAGGGATAGGGCTAATCATACCATTTGTAGGTAGGTAGTCCTA
The DNA here is from genome assembly GCF_029867415.1 of Vicia villosa. Taxonomy (NCBI): domain Eukaryota; kingdom Viridiplantae; phylum Streptophyta; class Magnoliopsida; order Fabales; family Fabaceae; genus Vicia; species Vicia villosa. The sequence goes on along the minus strand of NW_026705545.1, from coordinate 463,714 downwards.
TCTATTGGACGTGTTCGGGACATCGAAGGGTCATCGAAGGTCATTTTGAAGGCAACTTGATAGAGGTATCTTTAGCGATATCAAAGGGACAAATCATCTTTCGTTAGGCAACCGTTCAATGGACCAGATCATATTTTTGTAGGCAGCAATTTGAGGGACTATGATCTCTGATGATTTTTTTGTTTATCGAGGGACGTTCGCTTTTAGATACCTCTATATTCGAGGGACGCGACCTTTATTCGTAAGGCAACCAAGAGGGGCGTACCCTAGAGGTGAGTGTGTGCGAGTGTGTTAGATTCAAGTATTTTATTTATCTTTGAATTAAAAGCGATCTAACGATTAGTTTCATCTTCTCATACAATCCTAAGGCATACATCTAAGCAGTTAATATATGCAGGAAATTAAAAGTGCGGAAATTAAATGTCCTACGCTATTACATGGCTTTGGGACAGTTACATGATTAGAGGTGCAGAAAGATGAAAATCCTAATTAAACTATTACACCTAATGAGCAGTTACATAATTGGTAAAAAAATGCAAGCATTAAATAATTAAATATTTAAGGATTAGCTACTTGCAAATATCCACAAGATTGTCCAGTTGCTCAAAATAGTGTCTCACAAAAAATTAAGAAAAATGTTAGTACGAAATACAAAATAATGAATGAGAAATGATATAAGATACAAACAAATATTAATTAAAAATAACAAGGACAATTTAAAAGAAATTCAATACTAAATTCTAAAAATAAAGGAAGAGAAAAATATTTTTAGTAATTTTTATATATAAATGAAAACTAATTAATCTAATATTCTTCTGACGGTCGAACAGTTATTAGCCTTACTCCTAGTATCTAGGAGCAATAATCATGAATAGTGTTAAGACGTGGGAACGCACATCCTGAGGGGACGTTTTTGAAAATGAAAAGACGTCTTTGAAAGAAAGGTCATAAATGATTGTGACGTTATTCAGAGTCTTGGAACTCAAAGGGTTGCGAGGAGATCGAAATCTCATAATATCAAGAAATGCCTATTTCTATTAGTTTTCCGAAACAGGCATTTATTGGGGGCAATTTGTTAGCTGGAGATTTCAAATAATGTGTATATTCTTCGAAGATGTAAGTTTCAGAGAAAGAATGGCTTTGAATGGCTATTTTTGAGAATGTTATATATGATGATGGTTCCTAAATCGAAGCTGAATCGAGACAGGTAGTCTTCGAAGCCTTGAGTAGTCTTCGAAATACAAAAATTGTTGACACTTAAGGTATTTTAATACATTCTCGCAAAAGACACGTTGTCACGAATCAAATAAGGTTCGAGCGAGATGGTTTGAAATTTGAAAAGTTCCGTTTGAATCAAGGAGGACGGGTGGAGCCCCAGGGATTTGAGGCGCATGCATACGGGAAACATGGTGTTTCGTTAGTGTTGGACTGTTAAGGTCGAATTAGTATAAATAAGGGTCTTAGTAGTAGAATCCAGGGTGTTTATTTTGTACAAATTACTCACAAATCACTCAAGTATCAAGTGTTAGAGAAAGATTTTTCGCCTGAGAAATGTATGTGTAACACCAACACCTTATATATGTTTGTCTTTCTATTATAAGATCGAACTATCTTTAACTTCCTTTACTTTCTCGTCAAGTCTTTTCATATTCGTAGTTTAATTTCCTTTACTTTCTCGTCAAGTCTTTTAATATTCGTAGTTTAATTTCCTTTACATTCTCGTCAAAGTTTATTTATGATTATTGTCTAACCAATTTATGTTTCGTCACATTTTTACTTAGTTTCATTTCGTAGTTATTCATATATTTATACCATCATATTATAAAAGAAACCAAAACCAAGAGAATATGAACCAAGTCATCATAAAAGACAACTTTTCGACACATGTCCTACGATCAATCTAGTCGATCCTGCAAGAAATCAAAGTATATTCATAGTTTGGAGGACTAGCGGTTGTTTACCGGAAATCACCATAAACAGCTTGACGCCGCTAAGCGAACCTTGCTGTTGAAAACTTTTTGAAACTTCTAATTGATGTATATTTTGATCCGTAACTCCTTTTTAAGTGTCGCCTGAACTTCCGTTAAGCTTAAATCAATGTTTATCTAATGAAAATGATTTGAAAACTTTGGAAACCTTTTTGAAAGTTTTCCTTAAATTGTATGTTGTCGATTTGATGATGTTTTGTGAAGTTGGATATTTGTGTATGTTGTATACCGTAAAGACGTGATAAATTACTATGATAGTAATGATGTTGTTGTTGCCATAGAACTTTGGCATTGAGTTGATGTTGTTGAGACGATGTTGTTGTGTGTTATGAACGTGTCTTTTGTGGATGGGCATCATTGAGTTGCATCCATTGCATAAGTGTCTATTAGCCTGAAAATGGCAATGACTATTAGCATGAAAATGGCAAAGACTATTAGCCTGAAAATGGAAACGACGATGGCCCAAATGGCAATGTTTGAGATGAGAGTTTTACTCCAAATGGTACCACATACATGTGCATAATGTCAAGTCGCATATTGAGTCACATTTTGAATTGTTGTGATTATGAAGTGAATGTTATGATGTGTTGATGACATGGTTGTAAAATTGAATATGTTATTGTGAATGGTTAATAATATTGTTGTTGTGATGAAAGTTGTTTTGTGATGAGAAGTGGTGAATGATGTATGATCTTTTCTTTGCTATAGGTATTATCATACGTTCCTTTATACTTTTTGATATATCACCCCTTCTGTTTGAATGTTACCCTTTATTGATAACGTGCAGATAACGACGAGGAGTAGCCGTTATATTTAGTAGCTCGAGTCGGTGTCCATTGCTCTGATACGTAGCACTCGGGGATTGTCGCTTGCTTTGTTTTATGTTGTTATGTTTTAGTTGGATTTTGTTATCGTTTTGTGGACAAGTTGATTAGTTATTGTCATGTTGACAAAGGTGTTATGACTTAGAGTATATGAGTTTTATAAATTCCGTTGCGATGTTTTAAAGTTGTCTTGGTTTTGGATGACTATTGAACTATGATTCCTCCCATCAATATGTGTTATGTATCCTTATTAATGATCTTGCATGAGATTTGTTTAAGTTGATAAATGTGCGCCTTGAATGTGTCGTTTTTTTGTGATTTTGCACTCTGATATCTTATTAAATTGCGGGTAAATTTGGGGTGTTACATGGAGCATGGAATCAGGTTTGAAAATAATTCTAAACTAGAAGCTAAAGGCTATTGTGATAGTGAATAGGCCGTAAGTGTTGATGGTATGAACAACACTTCAGGTTATGTATTCAACCTTGTTTCAGGTGTGATATCTTAGTGCTCAAAGAAGCAAGACACCGTGGATATATCTTCAACTGAAGATGAATATTTAGCAGCTGGTTTGGAAACACAACAATCACTTTAGTTAAGAAGAATATTAGAAGACATTGGAGATGAGCAAGAAGGAAGTCTACAACTTCATTGTGACAACAAATCAGCTATTGCCATGGCAAAGAATCCTGTTTTTCATAGTTGGACCATACATATTAACATAAAGCATCACTTTATTCAAAGTGTAATTGAAGAAGGAGATGTGTAGTTAGTTTTCTGCAGTTCACAAGAGCAGCTTGCAGACATTTTTACTAAAGCACTACCAAGAGAAAGATTTTAGCAACTTATAGAATCAATGGGAGTTAAAGAGCAACACATTAAGGGGGAGTGTTAAAATTAATGTGTTGTAACCACCACTATCTTTAGTAAGCATTATGAGAGAAGTGTAACAATCACATTATAATTTTTGTCTTTATTTAGATTTATGGTAGATTTGTATCATTAAGATTGAGAGAACCAAAAAGTCCTCATCTTGATTACCAACATATTGTATTCTCTGTCAATTTCCTTCAAGCCTATATAAAGACTTTGTAACGTTAAGTTGTATGTAAGGAGTGAGTAGTGAATTCAATAAAACCTAAGTATTTCAATGTTCATCCACCGGTGGAAGTGAAAGTATAGTGCAAAACATGATTCAAAATAGTTTTTCCACTCGGAATCATGTAGACATTTATCTTCATCTTTAAATCAACACATGTATACATTACATTTCTCGATCAAAAGAATTGATTTATGATTACATAGCTAATGGAAATCTCGATCAATATACTCCCTCTGTCTCATAATAAATGTCGTTTATGGTTGTTACACATAGATTAAGAAAAGTAATGATTGAGTCAATAAAGATAACATTTTTATAAAATTACCCTTAATTACTATTGATTGTTATATATTGACAATACTTGAAAAGAGTGTAAATAAGGGATAAAGTTGGTAAAAATTAGTTAACGTTACATTGAAAAAATAAAGAGACTATTATTTTGAGACAACTTTTTATGGATAAAAAGACACTTATTTTGTGACAGTGAGAGTATATTAGTAGCAACCTCAAGTCTATAGATTAGATTGTAGGAGTACGTTGTTATCTACTATCTATACAATATTAATGGATTGACCAAATTGCCTAAATTACCCTTTCACCCAAATTAAATCTACTATCTACTATCTATACAATATTAATGGATTGACTAAATTGCCTAAATTACCCTTTCACCAAAATTAAATTGCACTAATAAAAGGGCATTTCTGTAACTAACAAATTAAGTATTCACTCTTTCAACTTTATTGAATGGATGCCCCAAGTGTTAGCTTTTCATTGGTCCAAATTAAATAACTTTTTTTCCTTACAATCCAACCTTACACTCAACACAACACACCTAATCTCTCTCGTCTGTAACCATCATTCCGACTTCCCTTCTCTCTCTGTTTCCATATTTAAATTCACATCGACGATCTTTCCACACTTTCCCCTATTTACTCTCTCTCTCTCTCTCTCTCTCTCTCTCTCTCTCTCTCTCTCTCTCTCTCTCTCTCTCTCTCTCTCTCTCTTCCGTTTTCATTCTTCTATCTCTTTCCCCCTTAAACCCTAACACCTACATGATCCTATTAATCCCTCTTATCTATGGAAGTGATGAAGTACTGCAAAAGAAACCTTTGTGCGAAATCTGAAGGTTTAGGTAGATTGCATCGCCATTGAAAGACCCGACAACCACCTGAAAACGCTTCCAGATCTGATTTTCTATTGTTTTGCAGTTATACATACTATGTTTGTGCAAGAACGGGGTTTTGACAGAGATTTAGGGTTTGTGAATAATCTCTGCCCTTTTGTTACTGATATATTATTGTTTTCTGCTTTGATTGTTTTCCTCTCTAATTGTTCCATATGCATTTCAAGGCTGATGTTCTTTCATTGAATGGTTGCAATATTTTCTGTTTGAATTTTCAATCCTAAAATTTGTCCACTAAATTTCAACTTTTCATGCCACAGAAAGTGCAGACTGTGTAGTGTACCGGTCAACCGTGAATTGTTGCAAAAGCATGATTATTATATTAGTTAAAGTAATCTACACCATAAAGTCTAGACTTTGACAGTTGATTCATCAATTAGCTTGGTTTGCTATGTCGCGGCGAGAATTAATGCGACGCCTGTAACGCCCGTATAATTTTAATATTAATTTAATTTTATTATTGAATTAATAATTAGAATTATTAAAGAAATTGTGGAAATAATAAATAAATGAGGTTTTGGCTTTTGGGCCATATGTGGAAATAGTGGAAGAAGGGGGGGTGATTCTGTAAAACCTTTTTCTAATTTTATTATTTCATAAACATTGGATTTGGGAACCAAGAAAGAGCGTGAAAGAAAGAAGTCTGAAGAACGAGGAACGCGAAGGAGAACGATAGAGGGAGAGACCAAGAATCCAGAATTATCTAAGGTAAGGGGGGACTTGTCTTGATTACCATCTATTATCGGGTTAGGGGTTGATAATGCTGAATAGATGTAGAATTCGGGTCAATTGAGTCATATAATAGGTTTAGGGATTGTGTCAATTGTGTGATATTTGACCCTGTGTTTTGAATCTATGATGTATGCGTTGTTATAATCTCAATTGATGAATATTTGGTGCATTATGGGACGTAAATTGTGTTGTTTGTGCATTATAATTCTTCATGTTCGCACTGGTATGTGTTGGGGTGTTTGGGATACATGGAATGCTGTTTTTCTGCAGATTGGGGTTTCCTGAATCGCGGTTCGCGCCGCGTACAGAGGGGAGGCGCCGCGAACCTGAAGGCAAAAGGTCAGGAAGTTTTGTTGCGTTCAGTACGCGCCGCGAACGGGTGACCGCGCCGCGAAGGCGTTGTTCCAAATCGTTCCGCGCCGCGAACATGTGTACGCGCCGCGAAGGCGTTGTTTCGATTCGTACCGCGCCGCGAATGTTTGATGGCGCCGCGTGCTGTTGATGTTTTGTGATATTTTAAGAAAGTTCAAAGAGGCGTAACTTTCTAACCGTTGGTTCATTTGATGCGCCGTTTTGGGCTAAATGAACTTTATTAAACGATCTATGTGATGATGATTTGACTGGTTTTAGAATGATGATAATATATGTTGCTATTTCTTGATGATAACGATGATTGTAGCAAATATGTACGTGTTTCGACATGATGATGATAGAACTGTGGTTGAATGATGTTAATATATATGAACATACTTGAATGATGATGATGATGATTGAGGATGATGTTGATAATGATATAAGTATGTTATATATGTTGCATTCATTCATGTGCATTGTTGATACTGTATCCATAAGGGATGTGTTGGATCAGTGAAGGGCATGATTCCCATTGTGTGGAATCTGTGCTGGCAGGGCCGTATCTGGATGATGATAGATCGGTCATGGGTTATTCCCATTGGATGACGTTGGTACCACATGCATAGTGTCAGTTCATTCATATGCATGATTTATGACATGATTTGGAGGTATTCCAGTGTTGTAAATGCTGATGATGTGTTGGTTGTTATTTGTTTTGTTTTGATTGTCTGTTTATGAAACAATTGGGTGAATGATGCAACTGTGACGTGTTATTGCTTTATAACCTTATAACATTTGTTAATTATGACGAGACTCACCCTTACATGTTGTCATTTTCAGATTGAGGATAGCGGCTGATCGACTCGATGAGGATTAGCTCATGAGTCAGTGTTTTTAGTTAGCGTCAGGTGTCATGCTCTGGTAGTTGTAACACTGGGAACGTTTGTTTGTAGTTTGATTGTAACTCTATATTTATCTGTTTTGGTTGAAGTCCGATACATTTAGTAATAATGTAGACTTGATGATGTATTTTTCCGCTGCGTAGAACATGGTTTGGATAATGAGTTATGATTTTCAGGTGTTCCAATGATGCATGACTTATGTGACGTGTGCTTTTGTTATTTATGAAGTGTGATACCTCTCTACATGTTACTCTGATTTAAATAATTTGTTTAATTGCCGCGGGTTATTTAGAGGGGTGTTACAACGCCGTTCACATCTAGGTGGTATGAATTGGGGGCTCCAAGGTGTTTTTGGAGGTTTTTCTATGCGAATCAGTCACAGGGAGCTGTTTTGTATCAGTGCCGGTGTTCTTTCTATAGCTTGTGTGGCAACATAACGCAATGCAGTCTTCTTTGTGTGATTGCGACAGCATTAGATCTTCTTGGAGTCAGTAGTAAGTATGGTAGGGAATTTAGTAATTGGAGTTTTATGTTGGTTGTGAGTCTCGGCGTTTTGGTGTCGGCAGCATAGAGCTAACATTTTGCATTTAAGGGATTTGACATTGAGAATGATCACTTGCCTCAAATCCTGCGATTTGTCAAGTAATTTTCAACTCAGTTGATACAGAGAAATATAAATAAAAGTCACACTTCCAGTTCCCAATGTTATAAAGCAAAAGCATTGGTACTCTAAATGTTAGAATGATCCAGAAAAAAGCGTAGTAGGGTCTAAGCTGATAGTATTATATATATTGTTAGTATAATTGTAAACTATGCTATTTTAGTAGCCATCTAATGAAAGACCAACCTGAGCACCTAAGAGACCAAGAATCATAGTTAAACATTATCTACCTTTTGCCTTGGTATAACTACTCAAGAACACATAATTTTTTGCACAATTTTTCGTTAGATTTCGAAAATGCGTTGGATATTACAAAAGGAAAGATTTCGAAAATGCGTTGGATATTACAAAAGGAAAAGCATTTGACGTAAGAGACCAAGCAAAACAGTTACACAATTTCTACCTTATGCATATATGTTTAACATGGTTATTGTAAATTGTGAATAATCTGAGAGTATTATACCATGGAAGTATTATCCCTTAGTTGAATAGTTGAGACAGCAAAAACAGAATTCAATTAACATTACATGTTAATTAGAAAAAATATATTACAAAAGTAATATTATTATTTTCTAACTAATAATATGTTCAATTAAAATACATTTAAATGATGTTTATAATAAATAAATATTTTTTTACTGTAAAGAATTAAACTAATTTGTTTTATATTAAGATAATATATAAATAATAATCTATTAATTAATTATTGTTGTCTTGCCTTTAGTTAATTAATTAACTTATTAGTGAAACAAATAATTAAGTTGGTAAAATAGTTACTTGATTAATTAATTTATTAGTGAAACATAAAATTGTATTACTAAAATAATAAGTAACAGGTATAAAGAATACTACTAATAAATAAGTAAAGATATAATATTGATTATTCAATCCAATGGTTATTTTTTTGGCTGCAAGAATGGCTGCACACATTGCAGCTGAGGATCCACATTTCCTTTTTTAAACATGTATAACTTTCAACCGTTTAACTTTCAAATATTATCAATAACAATTTGGCATTTCATTTTTCTCTATCAATTTTGGTCTCTTGTGTTTTATTATGTTTTATTTTGTATTTTTTTTAAATCTTAATTTTTGTTAAAGTCTAATTTAAATATATGTAATTAAATTAAGGTATAATTTTTCTTATTTTTTACGGGTCACTATCACCATTATACCTTTTTATTTTAATTTAAAAAATATTTGTAAATATTTATAGTTATTAGTGATATTCGTTAATATTTGTAATATTAGATAAATCCTATAAAAACTCATGTTTCTTTTCAAATGAAATCCTATAATTATCATCTTATCAATATTCATTTAAGATTACGTATATTAGATGATGCATTATTGTTCATCATCTGACCAATATATTAAAAAAAAATTATATTTAGGACATATTTTATCTATTCTATTTGTTTAAATGGTTATTTTTTATTTTTTATATGCAATTTAGTCAAACTTCTTTATTTCACATTTTTCATATCGTTCAAAAAATACTACACCACTTAATATACTCGGGCGACTAGACGGATCTCTGACTAGTCTACAATTTAAAATACCAATTAGCAATACCTGTTAGATAATGTTGCATTCAACCTTTTATTTTGAATGAAAATGAAAGTAACTTTTAACAATGGTGGATCATATTTTTAAGTACAATTTTTATTGTGATGATATAATCTTTATTGATAATAGTATAATATTGATCTTTTGAGTTTTACTTGGGTTTTGATTTTCTTTACTGATAGTATTAAACAACTATCTATGAGACACTACAATCTAATCTAATATTTGAAAGGTTTGGTATTTGGAAGAAAAAAATATTAAAATGTATAACCTGATCTTTTGAGAATATCCACTAAAGTATTTTTTTTTGTCTTTGACAGACCCTGGCATGTATATAAGCAATTTGATATCTACAATATAAGAAAATCAACTGCTCTGAAAAATACCAACTTACCCCTCTGTTTTGAGATGGAGCCACGTGGAACCCTTGTCTTTCCAGCTTTTATCTGCCATATAAGTGGCATGGTTAACATCCACCATTTCTCTATTAAACTCAGCCAACTACTTCTTCCATTTGTACAAAAACAACCTTCTACTTTCTCTTTCTTTCGTCCTATTTCTCTTTCTTTCACCTTCCTTCTCAATGTTCTCACTCTTTTTCATCTACTTCTTCTCCCTCTTTCATCTCCTTCATCTCTAATACTTCATCAAGATATTTTTTAGGCTTTACTTTTCAATAATTTCACAGTTGATTTGTCACTTTTTATAACTTACATATTAACTTCGAATGATTTTCAGGATCAATTTCATTGTTGACAAATATTTTGTTTCCATCTTCTTCAGGTGATTTTTTATCTTTGTTTCTATTCTCCTTATTTTTTGTTGGTTTCTGTGTTTCGCATAGATTTATAAATTACAATCTTATAAAAAAATGTTATACATATCAAGATAAAATTAGATATGGAGAAAATAGGCATGGAGAAAAGCAGATCTGGATATTTTCTCTTATTTATTAGGTTTTTACATTGTAATTCCTTCATGCTCTTTCAAATATTTTGATTTTTTCTTCAATAGCTAAGATAAATTTTAATTTATCATCTTTATCATTTGCTTTAAATACCCTTTTTGTTAACCAAGCACTTGAGCTCCAGTGGTAAAGGAGCTTCTGCTAAGGACGTAATCCGGGGAATACCGGGTTCGATTCCTAGGTGGGAACAATGCTTGGCCAGTGCCCGTACCTCTCGGCACGAGCTCTGGATTACTAGGGCCCCTTTCCCCTAGGAACCAGAATGAGAAAGTAAAAAAAAAAAAAAAAACCCTTTTTGTTAAGAACTACCCTTTTTATAGACAAAACAAAAATATATATTTCTTATGATTTTTATTTCAAAATTCTACTATAGTTTAGATCTTAACCATTTTTATTATTCACTACCATAATATTTATTTTAATAATTTTAGTAATAAATAATTTTATGACTAATAATTTTTTTAGAGAATAAATTTAGCCAACATTCTGATTTAAGTAAACAGTTTTATAACTAATAATGCTTAATAAATAAGTTTTGCTTTTAAAAAGAAAATAATATATAAGAAAACTCTTTCTAAATAAAATTAATTTTTTTAGAGTTTCTAAACATTTCCTCTTTGATAACATATTGTTAGAGAATGAATATAATTTGACGCTAATTAAATATATTTGATTTTGAACAAGAGTGGATTTCTTAAATAGCTTTGAATGTTTGTTTTATAAACCATTAAATTGAATTTGTTTACTATGAACTGCTATGCATCTAATCAATCAATTAAAAATAGATAAAATTTAAAAACTTGAGTACCTACTGCTACTATTATTATATTGTGCTATACAGGCTATATGACTATGCCCTATACTGGCTCTATTACTATGTTGTCCTATACTGACTCTAAATCAAAAATAATTTTTATTTTTTTTAAAAAATACTAAATTTTTTTATAGAGTGGTCTCCTTCCTGCCACTTAATGTCCTACGTAGCATCCGAAAGTTGTTTCTAAGAACCTTCGAACTCAGGACCTCAAGGGGAGCTTATCCTTGAGGCCCAAACACCCTCCCACTATACCAACCCTCTCGGGTTAAAAAAAAATTAATATCCTTATTTTTTAAAATTTCACTAATTTTCATTATAAATTGATTAGACAACACATGAGTGTAAAGATTTGACACATTGTGAGTCTCAAGATAATAAATATGCATTATAATTTAATAACATTAAATGGTAGAAAAATATGTTTTTTTATTATTTTCTATACACAACAACTATTGTTTTTAAATTTTTAAAAATTTCTTTAAAATTTGATGATACCACTGTTTCATATTCTCTCATCTTTAATTTCTTTTTAACTACTACTATATTATGGCATTGGCTAATATGCATAAGGATTTTCCTTATGCACCATGCATAAGTCAATCTAAGCCATTTGATCATGTTTTTAATCCAGTATTGAGTATTGAGTATTGAGTATTGAGTGGTGAGTATTGAGTATTGAGTGGTGAGTATTGAGTATTGAGTAATAACAATTGATGTTTAGAATTTCATCTAATGATCCAATGGTCCATAATAATCTATGCACGGTGCATAGATTTTTATCTATGTACGGTAACTGCACCCCTATATTATAATAGTAAAAGAATAACAATCAGATGGACAATTTTCTTAACAATTATGTTGTATTTAATTAAGTTTTTAATAATTATCCTCTAATTTAAAGCCAGACATTCGTCCAATTATATATTTAATTATTATTTTTTCACGGGTACCAGACATTTTTCTATATGATCAATTATTATTTTTTTCACGGATAACAGACGTTTTTCTAAACATTCAATTATTATTTTTTGACGGGTACCAGACATTTTTCTATATATTCAATTATTATTTTTTCTCGGGTACCAGACGTTTTTCTAAACATTCAATTATTATTTTTTCACTGATACCGGACATTTTTCAATACATTCAATTATTATTTTTTCACGAGTACCATATATTTTTGTAAACATTCAATTATTATTTTTTTCATGGGTACCGAAAGTTTTTCTATACATTCAATTATTAATATTTTCACAGGTACTAAACATTTTTTATACATTCAATTATTATTTTTTCACGGATATCACATATTTTTCTATACATTCAATTATTATTTTTCACAGATACCAGACTTTTTTCTATTAAAATATATATATCTGAAACAAATGCGCGTCCCGTATCAGAACCCGTACGAACGCATGAGTTTGTTACTAGTGAAAAAATCTATAATTTAGATATTACTAACCCTGGCATGTATATAAGCAATTTGATATGAATATAAGAAATCAATAATTTAGATATGACTATACTTTAATTAATACATTAATTTATTGCTTATTTATTCAATTGAGCAATAAGTATGGTGACAACGTCACATTTCCATATAATAATATATTTCAAAATAATATATTTTGCTAGTTTGATAATATTAATAATCCAATATTTTGTAGAAGGAAAAATGTAAGTATAAAATATATGAAATGTGACGGTTAAAAATGGTATTTGACAAGGATCAAAGATTAATATTTGATAGAAACTGGTATATATCGTGAATGAGTTAAAGAAGAAAACCAAAAAAAAATAAAATTTGGTCATTGAAAACTAAATCAAAGAGACTAAAATAAATTAAAAAATATGACACCCAAAATACATTTTAGTCAATAAAAAAACATGAAAAAAAAATTAAAATAACCAGGTTTAATAAATAAAATACAGAAAAAACCACCTTTTCAGGGTATTTACCAAACTGTCTAGGTTTGGGACATATTGGAAGAGAATGCGCCAAATGAAATGGCGCATGCATGTCACACAAGCCAAACCATTTGGCGCATAAGAAGGAAAATTAGGGCAAGAAATTGCAAGCCATTTGAAATGGCGCATGTGGCCATGTATTAACACATAGGCGCCAAACCAATTGGCTCCTATGTGTGGGCCATTTTTTTTTTTAAAATTAACCCGTTTCGGTTATTTTCGCGTACCGTTTTCGATTTCGGTCTATTATTTTCGTAAAAACGTCTAATAAATCAAGTTTGTAAAATCTTATTAACCCTAAATAATGTAATGTATGCGTTATCGATATCGGTTTTTTATTAAAGCTCAATTTATTGATGAAAGACCGATGAACGGTTACAAGAGGTGAACGGTTACAAGAGGTGGTAAGCGAAACTGATACATTGCATTAAAAAAAATACAGATTATACTAAACTTGCGACGATGACGAGCCACGATTAGGGCATCTCTTTATATTGTGCCCCACCTGACGGCAAATGCTGCATTTTCGTTCCATTTTGTCGCGGACGTCCATTTCGGTCCTAATCCGTGTACTATTGGGACGCCCTTTTTTCTTTCGCCGCATTGCGTCGTTGTGCCAAACTACCTCTCCATCATAATCAGGCCAGTAATCCTCCTTGGCCACCACAGGAAACGCAACACTGTAAACTCTGAGCAACGTCTGAGTCTTGTAAATCGGAGACAGTAGTGATATAGCGTCGCGGTGGGCATACGCACATGCAGCTATGACGTGTGAGCAAGGCATACGAAAAGCTTGAAACCTTCCACAGTCGCACCAATCTTCGTCAAGAAGAACCCTATATTGTTGCCTTGGCAGTCCCTCATTGTGGTCAATTGTCTCGCGCACACTGAACGTGCGATTGAATCGGTCGAAAGAAGTCACTTGATGAGTGTTCGCTTTTGCCGACTGCTGTTGCATAAATTTCATGCAACTATCGCTTAATAGTTGACCAGCTTGCCTAACATCACCCCATCTCCTGCCTCTTGTTGAGAAGAGTGAAGCCATCCTAAAGTATGTGGCTTCCACCAGTGCTGTGATTGGTAGGTTACGGATGCCTTTGAAAACGCCATTCATGGATTCCACGAGATTAGTTGTCATATGGCCCCATCGCACGCCATTGTCGTAAGCCCTTGTCCATTTGTCCCTGGAAAGATTATCTACCCAAGTACCTGCCTCTGGATTTGTCATTACAATCTCACTCTGATAATGCTGGAATGTGGGTTGGGTCAACGCATAACCAGCATTGACTAGGGCCTTTCTTAGATGTCTGTCCTTGATCTCCCGCATGAAGTTTTGGGCGATGTGGCGAATACAATATACGTGTTTTGAAGGGGGGTCATGCCATCCGTTCGCTGGATTGTTGTAAGCACTCTCTATGGAAGCGTGCCTATCAGAGATTAAACATATGTCAGGCTGGGGAGCAACATGTTCCCGGAGGTTCCTTAGAAAGAAACTCCAAGCCGCTGCAGTTTCACCTTCGACGATAGCAAATGCCACTGGAAATATGTTGCTGTTACCGTCTTGTGCAACCGCCATGAGCATGGTTCCTTTGTATTTGCCGTATAACCATGTCCCATCAATTTGAAGTATGGGTTTACAGTGTGCAAAACCTCGGACGCAAGGTTTGAACGCCCAAAAAAGCCGATGGAATATTCCGTTTCCCTAGACAGGGTTTCCATCCGGGGCATGCGCGGGCAGTGTCTCTAGAATCGTAACAGTGCCAGGTGCGTAACTGTGTAGCGCATTGAGGTATCGGGGAAGAATTTTGTATGACTCCTCCCAGTTGCCGTAGACTGTCTAAATAAATAAATAAATAAATATATACATATATATATATATATAATTATATATATATATATATATATATATAAATAAATAAATATATATATAAATAAATATATATATATATATAAATAAATATATATATATATATATTTATTTATATATATATATATATATATATATATATATATATATATATATATATATATATATATATAATTATATATAAATATAGATTAATATATATATATATATATATAAATATAGATATATATATATATATATGGTGGTTCTTACAGACCCACTAGTATAGGTCTGCCACTATCTTCCGAATTGATTATAAAAGACAGGCACACTGATCTAGGTCTGCAACAGGATTCCGTATTGACTGTAAAAGACAGACACACTGATCTATGCCTGCCACCAGATTCCGAATTGATTAAAAAAGGACAGTCACACTGATCTAGGTCTGTTCATATATATTTTATTTAATAAACAAATAAATTTGTAATTAATAATTATTTGTATTTTAATAATATATTTTACTAATTATAACTATAGTTAATAATTACGTATATAAATTATCAATTATATGTATGTTAATTATTGTACCCGTCCACTAGGTTAAATATTGTCCAGACGAAAACAACTAACACAACAACCACATTTTTTTTAATTCCATGACCATGCGTTGACAACACAAAACCATCGGTAAATCACGATGTTACGTTGCAGAATACAAAAGAAGAGAAAAGAACACAGAACAACTAGTACTCTTTGCAACAAATAAAACAACAGTTAATCTAAACTACTCTAGTGTCACTGCAATAACAAGGGGATCTTCAACGCCTCGGTTAACTTCTCCACTGTGTGTCCAAAACATTAGATCCACGTCCACATCGTCTTTCACACGATCCCAATAATACATGTAGGTGCCTTCAGGGTTATTATCGGTCAACGTAATGTATGGACAACGGTATTCTAGCTGTTTAACTTTTCTGGTTGGACCATCGAGTTGACGAAACCCAGTGTTGATGGCTCTAACAACTCTCTGGAAATTCCAGTGAGGGTTGAGGCAAACCCGCATGTGACTACCTTCCTCATAGAAGACCACCGCCCAAACAGAGTTCATTTTTAAGTGTTTACACTATGACTGAAAGAAGGGTTGGGACTTCAACTCCACACAGACACTGCTATTTATAGCGGGTGGAAGGCAGAGGGAAATTTTATTGTTAATTATTAATAACTTTAATAAAATATCATTTCATTGAAATATGTTAACAACATTTAATTGAAAGGTACAGATATGCTAAGAGCATTTAATTGAACAATACAGAAGTTACTGAAATGATATAGAAATAGTAGCGCCTAGGATATAACAACGGTTAAAACAATGTCTTCTCTGTCCTCCATCATTAGAGTGCATTGGATGTCGTCTTCCATAGTCTCCCACCAACGCTGCCTTTCGAGAAAAACACCTCCCCTTGTTCGAAGTCTCTTGATAGATCGGATTTGTTCGCCTGGAACGAACTCCCCGTCCAGAAACCTGAGGATGTTTCTCTTAAGCTGCTCCATGGTTTGGATATTCCAGAACATCACTTGCATGGGAGGTTTGACTGCCGAGAAGATAACGTAGCCGTTCCTTCTACGAACGTCCGGTTGATAATTCAGACGCCTAACAGGAGGTGGAGGCTCAGAAGTCCGGTGCGAACCATCTGGCCTTATTCGAGTTCTCATTTTTCAGTGTGGGTACTAGTGCGCCCGAAACCCTAATTTATAGAGGCATAGACGTCTTGCCGTTGCCTCATTTTCTCATTAGGGTTTCTTCTGGGAAGACCAAGTAGGTAACAGTACCAAAACCCTAATTCATAAACGGAAACCCTAATTTTTTTAAAAAAAAAAAAATGATCCTTCTAATGCGCCATTTGAATTGGCGCATTAGTGCCTTTTCTTTACTGGAAGTCGCCAAATGGAATGGCGCATTAGAAGAATTTTTTAAAAAAAATGCCAATTGATTTGGCGCATGCCTTGTTGGTGTGGACCACCACCTGGCCCCACATGGTCCCCACATGCATGTGCTGAAACGATTCCAGGAGTTACTGTAAACCAGCATGGAGTTACTGTTAACAAGCATGCGACTGTAAAAATTTCTGCTAAGATTCCTGATCAGATTCCTGCCAGGATTCCTCCTACTCCTGCATGCATGCTACCCGAGCTGTCACATAGACCTGAGCTGCATGCATCTAACCATGCCTTGTCACCGATACTTTGACTGCATGCATGCCAACACATCCTGCAGAAGCAACACCAAACAATTATGGCTGTGTTGACATGTCAAGCATGCATGATGTTACCGTTTTTCCCTCATCAATATATATAGCACTTGGAATTCTGCAGATACATCACCATTGTAACTCATCTACTCTTAGAATAATCCTTTTGCAATCAGCTTACGAATTTTCAGCCTTCAACCATGTCTCTCCTAACCATGGGCGAAACACACAGAGGAACCCCCCAGAACATCGCTACCTTCGTAAGTGTATTAGTGTTACTTTAAAATCACGCCTTGCTAACTGATAAACTAACTGATTTTTTTTGGCATTCTTACTCTTTTCAGAACGTTCAACGCTTTCGCACTCGTAGTAAACATACCATCGCCCCGGACGAACGCATTATACCATACCTGAACATTGCTGGTTTCGGTCCGATTAGCAGGATCGCCGAGTCTTCTATTGACCACAAGTTTGTTCTTGCTTTGCTAGAACGTTGGAGGCCAGAAACACACACCTTCCATCTTCCGACAGGGGAGTGCACCATCACCCTTGAAGACGTCCATATGCTACCAGGCCTTCCTGTTGATGGTAAGGCAATTAATGGTTGTGTTATGCAGGCGAATAGCTTATGCCAAGAGGCACTTGGAATAGACTTGATAGAAGGAGCCGTTGGTGCTAGGGGGCAAGGTGTTAACCTCAAGAGGTTAAAGGATTATTATAAAAATTTTCACTTGAATGATGCGTCTCCCCAAGAGACCATACTGCAGAAAACTAGGTGTTACGTATTGTTGCTTATAGGAAACGTTTTGTTCCCAGATAGCACTGGTAACACGGTTAACTTTATGTATCTTCGTTTGCTAATGGATTTTAGTAGAGTTGGTCTGTACAGCTGGGGGTCTGCGGTACTGGCTACCTTGTACCAGTCACTATGCAAAAACGCGGTTGCTGAGTCCTGCACATTCTACGGATGCGCCCTGTTGGTGCAGGTGTGGGGGTGGTGGAGGATGCCCTTACTGGCCCCGGTTAACAACGGTAGTTGGGACTTTCCGTATGCCTTGAGGTAAGTTTGTAGTATACCATTTTCTCTTTACACAATCTACTCCATTCTAACTAAATCATTATATTTTTGTTGTAGATATTGTGTGAAAAAAATGGACTTCACACGTAATCCTCGATCAAACATAACAATGTACCGATCTCTAATTGATCACCTTGGTCCCCATCAGGTATTATCTCTAATTCTTTTCTTCTGTTTTATAAGTATTTTCCGTAAATATTTTTTCCCAAAGTAATGTATAAATCTCATGCATGCAGTTCATATGGCGACCGTATCTCGAGTGCGAGTATGAGCCTAGAGCGCAGGATGCAGAAATCTGGACGACAAAGTGCTGCTTAATCCGGTACAACATAATAGAAATGCATCACAGCGACCGGGTAATGCTTCAGTTTGGGATGCGTCAACGGATACCCGACCCTCCTGTTGACTTGGGAGTGTGGCACCTAAAAAGAGTGAACCATCAATGGACACACCAACACTGGAAGGATTTTGCACCCGATCATCGCCAGATGTGGAAGAACCGTCGCCAGTATGTCCTGAACTTCCCCGTTAGTGACCATGAAATGAAACCATCTCCTGAATACATGAATTGGTATCGTACAGCCACAACCCCAAACTTGTTTCTTGCAGCTCCGTTCTATTTAATTGATCCCCGTGCACAAAACTACATCTTGCCACAACAACAACAACCAGAAGAAGAACCACAACAACAACAACAACAACAACATGAACAACAACAACTCCGACAACAACAACGACTTCAGCAGCGACAACAAGAAAGCCTGCAACACCGCCAACAACAACTCCTACAACAACAAAGACAACAACAACTCCAGGAACAACAACAACTCCAGCAACAACAACAAAACATTTTCAGTACTCCATCCCGTTCCGCACGCAACATCCGCCAATCAACTATGTTCCAATCCCAATCTCAACCATTACAAGGGTATGAAGACCGTCATCCTTCCTCTGACCAATATCAGACCCACTCGCAACCATTCGGATTTCCAACATTTGCTGGGTCATCAAGGGGATTCGGCCAAAACCTAACCCCTGGTACATCTAGCCTTCATCTTAGTCCCGACGATGGGCCTCATGGCGAATCCTCTTACCGTGGCGCCCCCTCCGGCTTCGCAACGCCTTCAAACCAATTCGGATTTAATCAAGGTAGTTCTAGTGCTGTTGGATGCTATGAACCCGAAGTCTTTTCCCAACCAACACCACCGCCACGACTAAACACATTTGAGGGAATGGGTAACCGACTTTACAACAGCGGTTTTCCGGATAATTATGGGGGCATCGACGAATTCATAGACAGCGATCCACGTGACATCCCAGTACCAGCCCCGGTGACACAAACCCAACAAGAAGCACAAAGGGGCAGGGGTAGGGCTAGGGCAAGAGGCGGTGTCAATATTCGGGGCGGAATCAACGATCGCGGTAAACGGCTCATTACAAGACCAGGTTGCGGAACGGATGGCTATCTTGGTGATGGCCGTCATTGATCATTTTGTTGTACTTTTCATTAGTCTTCTGTGTCGTTTCTGAATTTGATTGTAACCGATGTTTAGCTTTTAAATTATATTGTAATCGATGTTCAGTTTTTAAAAAATATTGTAATCGATGTTTAGTTTTTAATTTATTTTGCAATCGATGTTACACTTTTGATTATCGTTTTCTGCATTTCATTTTAAAGCCGAAAAAAATATTCTACTAATTTTTTTAAGTAAACATCATAACAAATAAAAAAATAAAAAATAAAATTATCATTTTCCCAATTTAAAATGAATTAAAAAAAAAATTGAAAAAAAAAAATAAAAAAAAAAAAGGCCCTAGAACTATGGCGCCAAATGGTTTGGCTTCTAGGGCAAAACCCTAGACTTATGAGCCATTCCATTTGGCGCATGCAATGGGAATTTTAGGGCAAGCCATTTCATTTGGCGCATGCACCCAAAATATACACCTATGCGCCATTTCATTTGGCGCATTCAGTGTTCTGGTATGCCAAACCTAGACAGTTTGGTAAATACCCCGAAAACATGGTTTTTTTCGTATTTTTTTTATGAAACCTAGATATTTAAATTTTTTTTTCAAAAAACATAAATGATAAAGATTGAAAAGTATAATTTACCAAACGTCATGTACCAGCACTACAACACCACTTTGTTTTATCCACCTTAGTTCTTTTGATAGTAAACTCTACTCTACCACTTCCCATTAATAACTCCATTTCAACTAAATAATGACATTAATGTTGGGTTTCGTTAGAAATATATATTTGAAAAAGTTACCCATTGTTTAGTTTTTGTAAAAGAAGAATAATATAGGATTTAAGTTTTTTCTTTACAAGATACGTAAGTAAAAAGCACTTTAAATTTGTATTTGATTTTCTTTGTTATTGTATATTTTTGTATTAAAGTGTTATGAGATATATTTAAATATTTATTTTAAAAGGTAATAGTGTACTGAAATTTGAGTTAGTTGAAAGTATATTATCTGTTATAACAATTTTTACATAGTATTATTCTTTAATTGTCTATTGACAACGGCTGTGATTTTTTTTTGTTTAAAAATTTTTATATTATATTTTTGTGATGTGATTGTGTTCCTCATTTTGTGATCGTCTAATTTTTGTTTCTTTTGTTACGTTTCAGAATAAAGAAAAACATAAAATAAAAAATTTGGGTGGATGTTGCTTTTATGTTAGCTTCTAATTTGCCTTCAATTTCAATGGAATATTCAGTGAAAATACTATATTACCGTCGACAACTTTGTACTTAATTGTAGGGGTGGCAAACGGGTATGTCGGCCCCGTTTAGGCCCGCCCTGCAAAAGTCCACGAAAAAACGGTGCGGAGCGGAACGGGTATATTAGAGAGTGTGGGTCTAAAATCTTGTCCCGCCCCGCAAAAAAGTGAGGGTGGAGCGGGAAAAAGCCCGCGGACATTGAACCTTTTAGGCCTAAAAATAATAAAATTGTATGAAAAAACTAATGCTCGGAAAAAAAAAACGGGGCGGGGCGGGGCGGGCCTAAAACCTCTCCCCGCCCCGCGAAAAAGTGCGTGTAAAAGGGACTTTCCCCGCGGGCCGGGCCCGTTTTATCACCCCTACTTAATTGAATCTTTTTGTTAAATAGGACAAATGTCTTCATTACTTGAGTTATTGAAAGCAGCCTTTTCATCAAAATTGTTGAGACTTTGTAAAAGCAAGTCATAAAGAAAGGCACGTTATTATCATGAAGAAAAGAAAGACAATCACATTTTACATTATAGATAAATGTATTGAATTGTTTTCTTAATATCTAATCCATTCCATAAAGCGGACAACGCGCTATCTTAACGAGAAAGATATTAAAAATAGCTTTAATTGTTGTAAAATTTCCTATTGTGAATGTTAAATTTCAAAAATATATCATTAGTAGCCTCAAATATCTTAAACCAGGTTCACAAAGCTTAGTCCATCAGCTCTTGAACTCTTAATTGACAATATGACGAATGTGTTATCAAGTCTGCCCTTCCTCTTATATGTTATGTTTTATTGAAGAACATGTTAAACCATATGTTAATCGAGTCGATTGAAATGATCACAATCAATTGTTGAAGTATTCATTGGTCTTGGGAATTGACCTCACTTCTTGCATTAAAGGATGACTCACCCTAGTTATTTTATTAGTGTGTAGAAACGTGTAACCAATTTTGCAGGCATTAGAACCGAATATTCCACTAACCCCTATATTAGATGATCACGTCTATAAATATCCTACTAGAAAACATGGTTGATTCATTTATTCTTTACATATCAATGCACAAAGTCCTCTAGTGCTCATCAACGTTTGCAGGGTCTACTCTATTGTACTCATAACAAGTATAATTGGCATCCGTCGTGGGCTCCAGTAAAACTTACTCGCCCCTGACTCATAAAATTTCTTTTAACATTATCACCATTATTCAATGGTGAGACTTCCCGCCAACAGCAACCACAATGACTGAGATGTCATAGCATGGAGGAAGACTACTATGGAAACGTGACGTAGTCATAAAAAATCTCTACAAAACAACATGAGGTCAAACAACAAGAGAGTACAAAGACTCTAGATATCTAACCCATCTTTAACGAGATCTGGAACACGATTATCCCACAAAATTTCAAGTCTCCTGTGCCAATAAGCTTCTATAAGAGGAGTGACTCACATGAGCATGTTATCGCCATCAACACTCAGATGATGAGAATATATGCCATCAACTCCATAAAATGTAAGCTCATTTCTGAGACGTTAAAGGTGGCGGCATCAAGATGGTATAAGAGACTGTTTAGATTCACTGATTTTTCAAAACACTATTACCCCTAATATGAGCTCATTTGTAACCACAAAATTCTTATGAATTTTCAAATTATATAGGAAAATTAAAAGGCGAGCAAAACCCTTAACGTAACTTGTCAAAATCATAAAATTACAAGTACTTGATTACACATGAAAAAATATAATTTTTGGGTGGGACGAACTCACTCTCCTCGGGAGCGGATCTCTCTTCTCTATCAATGACATGAGTAACATCATGCTCTAAAATAATTAGATTTATTTCGATGGAAGGGTTTGAGTCCTTTCTTGAACCAAATTTCCATCTGGAAATACCTTAAGCAAATAAAGCTCACTCAGATTCAAATTGAGATACAATAAATAAACACGTTCTTTTGCCTTGTCAAATCCCTTGTTAGAAACAATAAAACTCTTTACAAGAAAATCGTCAAAGTTATTTTTTAATGAAACCTTGACGATGGCATCATCATCAATAGTCTTTTTAGGACAAGAATCTCATATTTCTCGTCTTATAGCTCTTTGTCATTCTAACATCATTCCTCTTCCTCATCATCCTTCATGTACGACTCCAACTTTTCTTTTTACCACAAAGAAACTTGATAACCTTTTCCAAGGAGGTGAGCTAGTTGTTGTTCGAGGCCAGCAAAGCCTTATTCTGTCCAAAGCTTTATTTCACTTTTTCCAACTCCGTCTTAAGTACAGCTGCATACTTCTCTACTTTATCATACTGGTCAAACATTACCCAATCTAGGAGGGAACCTCTCAGAAAGTTGGTCTTTGCCATGTTTAGCAACTATTTCATGTACATCTTCTTATCTTTCTAATAAATATCACTCGGGGGGTTGAGGTGGTCATTTACAAAACCTATGTTGGGTGAGAAAATGGTGTAAGAAAGTAGTCTAGAGGGAGGAATACACTTTTTAAATCAAATCAACTGATTTTTCTAAATCTAAGTATAAGAGGTTATTTAGAGTATGCGCACGGAAGTTTTTAAAGTGAATTAGAGAAAATTATACTTGAATATAAATTAATACACGTAAACATATAATCGGTGTACAACAATCCCAAATTAAATTAATGATGATACACAAGGTATTCAATTGATAGCACTAGTATAATTCACTAGAGAATATTATACAATGATTCAATTGGTGAATTCTAAACTTCTTCCATGGGATCTAGAGCCAACATCTTCGCGCTTGACGCCACTGAGTCTTTCTCGAACCCCAAAGGTTCTTCGTCATAGATTGCATCCAAACTTTGACTCATTTGTTCGCTTAGAACCTATTTGTCAGAAATCTCCTGGCCAGAAGGCTTTGGGATGAAGTGCACTCCAGGTCCCTCTATCGGTGATTCTTCATGTGTGGCTTCGACAACCATGTTTGTTATTTCGGCCTCGAGGGCTGCTTTTCTCTTGTTCTCGGCTATGTAAGCCGAAATATTTTCAAAAAAAGAGGACTCAAACATATTCAATGTCTTCATCCCATCCAGTTGGCCGTGTTCCAAGTAATCCTTCGACATCCTCTAGGTCCTCAGGTTCTCCCATTATCTCTCTATTCCACTGGAAACCACTGGATGGAGAGTTAAGTAGTAAAGTGCATTCTTATTCGGGGAATATATGTCTTCAGCCACCTGACATGGCCCAATGTTGGCCAAATTTTTGTCAAAGCTTGTTTTATTCACTTGATTTACTTCTGACATATAGTAACTTTGATCTCCCTCGATGTTTTCTACTATATCATCTTCTCTCCAGATGGTCAGCCTTTGATGCATCGTCGAAGGAACGGCTGCTACTCCATGAATCCACTCTCTACCCAACAACAGGTTGTAATTTGCCTTTGTCGGTATCACCATAAACATAGTTGGTGTAACACCCCATATTTTCTAATTTTAATTTAATCGGAAATTAAATTATTATTTAGAATTATTTAGTATTTTCGTTGAACTAATTGGAGGAATTATGGAATATTGGTCTTTGGGCCAAGTGTAGTATTTAGTAACGAGGGGGTGTTAAGTTGTTGAGAATATTGGACTAAGTTATGTTATGTTTTCATAAAACAAGGAAATAAGAGAATATTGGACTTTTGGGATGTGAGGGGTAATGAAGGGGTGTATGGAGTAAAAAGCTTTATTATTGGGAAAATAGAAAAGAAAGGAACAAGAGAGGAGTTGGGAGAAAAGATTTTGATCGTAAAAGTGAGAAGAGCAAAGGAAGGATGAAAAACCCCAAAGTTCAAGGATCAATTCAAGAATCTCCGTCAAGGTAAGGGGTGACTATTATTTATTAACTAGTATTATAGTTTTGATGATGATAGAATGATTAAGAGTTTGAACCTCTATTTAGGATGTTAGGGTTTATGAGATTCTGACACTGATATGCCCAATTTGATGAATATGATGCAATTGGTTTGTTATAATTTATGGATGATAGTTATATTGCATTGTTGTTGTGTTAGAATCATGAAAACTGATGAAAATTGGTCACTATAATGTGTGGGTTTGTATTTGGTGTTGATAGTGAAAGTATGAATGAAGAAAAGTCATAAAATTAGAGTTTTTCTGCTTCAGCAGCGTCAGGAACCAGTTCCCATAGTAAAAATCTAAAGTGAGGAAATTATGGGTTTCAGGAACCGGTTCCCACATGGGGAGGAACCGGGTTCCACAGATTTTCTTAAATTTTACTTAACTTTAAAAACTTCTAATTTTCAAACCGTAAGTCCATGTTGAGCGCCGTTTTGTGCGTTGGAAAGATAATTTAATTTTCTATCTAATAAAATAGATTAAAGAGAAGTAGCTCAATTTTATTTTAAAAACTCGGTATTTTGTGGTGGTGAATTATACTTGTATGCGCAAGTAATAAATGTGTTTATGCGGTGGCTTTGCGGCAATGTATTTGCTAAGTTGATGTTGTGTTTTGTGTGATGTAAGTATTACATACATGATTGTCGAATGGTGTTAAAATATGAATGCACTATTAGGTGTTATGTTGGCGAGTTTTTTATGATAATGATGTTTCATTTTAATCGGTATTGTTTTTGGTGAGTTTATACATTGTATGCATATATTGATGAATGTAACAATGTGGTAATATAGTGAGGATATTATTGGGATTGTTATGGTGATGAATGATTTGTTTTGAATGATGCTGGGACATGTACATACTTTATTGGTGATGAAATGGTGAGTTGTAATGAGACGATGCGATGCATCGGATCGGTGATGTTATAAGTATGTCATATGTGTGCATTCATTCATACGCATTTTGGTGATGGATCCCGGTGATGTTGAGGATCAAATGGTGGGAATAATTCCCATTGTATGGAATTTGTGCCGATTGGGCTGTATCTCGGTGATGAATAGATCAGTCAGATGGGTTTAGCCCATGTATGGTACCACATGCATAAGAGTCTGCATCGTCTTTGTATAAATTCTGACAATTTATAATGCTATTTAATTTATGATGTAGTCTCACCCTTACTCTTATTTTTCAGATTGAAGCTAAGTGGCTTAGATATTTGGTGAGGATGACTTTTAGGGAGTTATCGCTTTTAGTCTAATGATTAGGTGTTGGTGTCATGCTCTGAATACTTGTAACACTGGGAACGCATGTTTTTAGAGTTATCATACTCTTTCATTTCTTTATTATTTGGTTTGGATAATTCGCTTTTGTTGGAATAAAAGGCTTAGATCCTTATGAATGATGTTTCATGGAGTATCCAAATATTATTGATTTTCCACTGTGATAAAACATGAGTTTGAATTAATTATATGTTGTTTCCTCAGTAGAGCATGATTACACATGGAATGTATAATTGTTTTAAATTGTGACGCCCTTGAATTCATGTTTAACTCTGATTATGCACTATGTTTTTCAGGGTATTTAGAAGGGTGTTACAGTTGGCCTTGTAATCGAGCCAACAATAAGATTTACCTGTATTACCCCTAGAGTATGTCCAATTTTCCCCTCATAGTTCGACAACACCATGTTGTGAGGTTTTATATCTGTGTCAAACATGCCAATTCGTTTTAGCATGTATTGAGGCATTACGTTCACTGCTGCTCCACCATCAACAAGCACTTTGTTTATTCCCACATTTTCAATCTTAGCCCTGATTTATAGGGGCTTCAGATGGTTCATCATTCCCTAATCGGGTCTCTCGAAGAATGCATTCTGCTCCTCGACAACACCATTGTTTAGCACATAATAACACACTGGTTTATGCTTCTCCAACTCTTTTTCATCTGCCTCCTCGCAGTCTTCGACCTCTGTCTCTTGGTAGTATTCGTGGGGTAAAACAGATACTACATTACAGTTCAAATTTACAAAAGACACTCCATCGGACTCGAAGTCATCTGTTAAAATTTCCTCATCTCTCACTGGGTTTTCTTGGATCTTCTTATCAACATCCTGCTTCTCTGAGACGAATAATTTTCGTCCTACTGGAGGTTTATTTTCACTTAGAGCCTGAAGGGGGAACTTACTGCTGTTGGATTCCCCTATCTCCTTCAACCTTGACTCCTTTTCAGCCTTATTCATTCTGTGGTGCCTCCTCTATTGAGACCTTGACATGGGATTTTTCCCTTTATAATTATCCAACCTATACTCTTCCCTTTTTGATGCTTGAAACTGTTTCCTATATGCCAAGGCAGTCCTTCCCCCTGGTCGAAACTCTTCCACTTCTCTCTTCCAGCACCGGCTTGGGTCCAACGGTCGGTAAGCACGTCAGCAGGCAGTTTGAAAGCAACTCTCCTAGCTTTTGGGTGAGGGCTATCTGGCCTTTTTGACATTCCTCTTTTATCAAAGACATAGATATTGGGGTTGGTTCCTTGTAGGTCCCAACCAGTAGTGAATGGGATCCTCTCGAACATCTCACCCATATCCTTATCATAAACGCACTAGAAAACCCAGAGGACTCTCCCCAGGTCTTGGGTAAACCTTCATAAGTTGGCTCTCTTGCCTCCAATGTCCTTGAGTTTTGATTTGCTGGGCTCTCTCATAATTCTCAGCGACCCTTCGATTCAAGATGATTGAGCACCTTAGGCACATTAGCATCCTCCCAGCATTCTTCTCATGACACCTCCAGAGATATTCATGAAGGCTTTCATTGGATTTTGGGTATCCATAGCTTACCCTTTCTATCTCCATCATCAGACATCTCTCTAATTCTTCCATTTCTAGAATGGGTTGACCCAAATTCACCATGTTGACCCCCAAGGTAGGGGTTTCAGAAATTCTTATTTTCTCGAGTTTCAACCTAAGGCCTTCAATAGTCTCACTTGTCTTTCCAAAAAGGCCTTCAGTAACCTTTGGTTCAAAATTTTCTGTAGAGGAACTTTCGACATCAGTGTTGAAGGTCACATTGTCATTTAGGATTTTAGTAGCCTGCTTTCCTGTCGCGACAATTTCCACCTTCTTAGTTTCATCCTCTCCAGCCTCGATCATGTCCACCATGTTGATTTTGGCAAGCTCAGCATAATTGGCGTCAGAAACATGGAGAGGATCAGCGTCAACCTTCATGTGGCTTCTGCCTTTATCAGCAAACTTCAAACGATCGTCCTTAATAGCATTATGTATCAGATCCTTGAAAAGAAAACATTGTGATGGCCAAGAAATCCATGGTATTTACAAAAACATCTTTTCTTCTGTTGTTCTAACGGAGGAATCTTGGAATTAGGAGGCGCTATCATTTGGCCATCTTTTACTAATAAATCGAAATTTTCATTGCACTTGGTAATATTAAGTGTGTACGTTTTCTGAGGAAATTTGTCATTCTTCTCTACTTCGACATGGTTTTTACCATTTGAAGGAGTGAGCATTCTACAAGTTTATGGAGGTGCCTCTTTTAATTCAGCCAAATCCACTTTGACTTCCTCATAATTACAGGAATTATCGAATGTTTCGAATTCCTCATCTTCGGCTTCGACATAGGCCACTCTCTCTTTTTTATAACTTTAACTTTAATTTTCGAATTTCTCAGATTTTCACTATTTGCTAGATTTGTTAGAACAAGAAATGTTCTGATCGATATTCTTAGTTTTGATGATAACATTAAGTATGAATTTTGTATAAGACAATGTGGTACTCTAATCCTTTACATTTCCCATTTCAGGAAATGTATAAAAGAGTATGCACAAATCAGCACTTAGAAGCACTGACCCAGAAGTTCTGGATGGCTTCATCAGAATATGGTCTAGCAAGACATCAAAAGATGGTCATGCAGAATCAGAACATGAACTGGAAAGCATCAGAAGATGGCATTCAGAAGTACAAGCTCTGAAGCTCTGATGGTATCACGCTCAAAGCTCTTCAAAGTCAGAAGACAGAAGATGCTCTGCACCAAAGCTGGAGACTCTGAAATTCAAATGTCTACTTAACACATTCTGAGTCCAGAAGAAAGTACAAGATAAAGAATCTATAACATCAAATCTCAGACTGACAAAAGGAACGTTAGAAGCTACAAAAGACAAAGTCAGTAAAAGCAGCAAAAGCATGGCTCGAGGTAGTTGATAAAAGTGTGAAACATTAAATGCAACGTTGTACTATTCACGTAAAGCATTAAATGCTCCCAACGGTCATTTCCTCTCAAGTGCCTATATATAGAAGTTCCATTCAGAAGCAGAAAAAAACACTTGCGCAAAACTTACAGAAATGCTGTCAAATTGAAAAGCAAAAAGAAATTCATCTTCAACCTCGCATCTTTGTAATATATTAGTGAGTGGTAAGAATTAGAA
Organism: Vicia villosa; assembly: GCF_029867415.1. Classification (NCBI taxonomy): domain Eukaryota; kingdom Viridiplantae; phylum Streptophyta; class Magnoliopsida; order Fabales; family Fabaceae; genus Vicia; species Vicia villosa. The sequence goes on along the minus strand of NW_026705545.1, from coordinate 434,437 downwards.
CTTAAGAGAAATATCACTGTTGTGATTACAACTTTATTAGAAGCAATCTAAACTCTTGTAAAAATTTATTTTACATTGATTATAAAAGATTTCCTAGAGTGATCAAGTTGTGATCTGTAAACTCTAGAAGACTTAGAGGGTATCTAAGTGGAAAACCATTGTAATCAGTTGGATTAGTGGATTAAATCCTCACTTGAGGTAAGTCACCTTGTCAGGGGTGGACTGGAGTAGTTTGGTTAACAACGAACCAGGATAAAAATAATTGTGTTCATTGTTTTTATCTTCCAAGTTTTTGAGTTACACTTATTCAATCCCCCCCTTTCTAAGTGTTTTTCACTCCTTCAATTGGTATCAGAGCGCCGGTTCTAGGTGCAAGCACTTAACCGTGTTAGACAAAAGATTCAGGGAGAAAAACACAAGTCAAAATGGTTGAAACAACTTCATCTACTCCTACTCTTGAACAAAACAAAAATGGTAACAATGGAAGCAATAGCTTCAATGGTTACAATAGACCACCTGTCTTTGATGGTGAAAATTTTGAGTATTGGAAGGATAGACTTGAAAGTTACTTTCTTTGTCAAGATGGTGACTTATGGGACTTAGTGTTGGATGTTTACACACATCCTGTAAACACTCGTGTATCGCACGCTCGTGAAAAAAAGAACAGAGTCGCCACCAATATATTTATCCCATAAGGGAAAGGAATATCAGAAAACCTAACAAAGGAAGGAACAGGGTCTTGCGACCAGAGAATCTAGGTACGGGAGTCGGTTACGCAAGGGGAAGGTATAAGCACCCCTCGCGCCCATCGTACTCGATGGTATCCACCTATGTTTGTTTCTATCTAGAGGGTGTGTACTATGTCTACCTATATGTGAATGCATGCAAAAAGAAATACGGGGAAAAGAAGGAAATATTTACAAATGTGCTCGTTCAAGCCCCGCGACTTGATGCCTACGTATCCTTTTCAGGAATCAGAGCGTCGTAGTTCGGCTAAAGATTTTCTGTTTGTTTTTGTGTTTTTTAGTTGGGCGGAGTTAACGCTCGCGCTCTTGCATAAGGGGACAGCCTAGGATGCAATAGAGCGGAGATAACAATGCCCTTAAGAAAGGAGAGAAGAGAGAGAGTTTGAGTGTTTCGAGGAAATCCCTAAGGCAAGGGAAACTCGAGTTACTCTTTGGTTTGTGTCTTTTAGAATTTGGGAACTTACGCCCGAATGGTTCCCTAAAGCAAGGGAAATCCAAGCACTCGAATGATTCCCTAAAGCAAGGGAGATTCAAGCTTCCATTCCCTTTTTAATGATTTTCACTTTTTTATTAATGTTTTTTTAAGTGTTTTCTTTGTATTTTTTAAAGGGATTTTATTTGAGTATTTATTAGATGTTTTAATGTTGTAAAAGAAAAGAATGAGAATGGGGGAGACTAGCCTAAGTATTAGCCTAATTGTTATTGTTGTTTTATGTACAAGGGAGTCTAATCTAATGTTATTATAACAAATCTAAAGAATACACAAACAAGATTGATTAAAAGAAATAAAAGTCTAATTAAAAAGTCAAGAATTAAAGCCTACAAAAAGTAAGATCCAATTCCACACATGTCGATTGAGTTCACACAACAAATCTCTAGATTAAATTCTAATCCTAAGTCAATTAGCAATTTATTCACGAAAGGGATTGAAATCAAAGGATATTTACATATGTGAACAAAATGATTTATTTAAAGCTATTAAAACAACAAAATATTAACAAAAATCTAAATGTCCTAAAACATCTAAAAGCATTTTTATACATTTTTATTTGGATTAAAGAAGGGTTTTTGAATTAAAAAGATATAAAAGAAACAAAAAATAAAACTAAGTTGTAATTATGCCATCAGGGGTGCAAAAGCAGAATTTAATATGAACTAAAAATGTGTTATGGCAGAGCTGGGCCCGAAACAGGGGGTGTAGGGAGTATGGTGGTGTACGAGTGAAAGCTCAGGCCCAGGATATTGAGGCCCAGGAGGTTTTTGGTGTTCAGTTTTATTTTATGCCAAAAACGATGGTATGACGGGCCATGGTGGGGTACAAATCGCATGAAATTCGTTCCAAGCCCAAGATAGTTTGATCCAGATTGACAAAAGACGAGGGATGTGTGACGGGCTCATGGGGGTGTATTAGTGAATTCGGTGATAAGGCCCATGGTATTATTATTCAATTATCAGAAAATAAAACAAAATAAAAATAAATAAAAAAGTGAAGAAAACGGTGCGTTTAGGCTCGGATGGAGTCTCGTGACGATTCAGATTCCTATTCCCTCAGACTCTCTCAAATTCGTTTTTCCCCTCATACCTAGCTTGCCGGAAATCGCTCCGCCACGCCGGAGGCGGCGGAGCACGGCCAAATCCTTAAATCAAACCCTCATTCGCCTCCTCTCCTCAACATAAACAAAAGGACAGCCTCAGTTTTCGTGGATTCAGCCTAAAAACCTAAATCTAAGTCCAATTAGAAACCCTAAATACTTAGAAGTTCAAATTCAATGGAGACGGTGAACGAAGAAGCATCAAGATTTTGGGGAAAATGACTGTGGAGGCTTACTCTACGCAATAGTGCTAGGAATCAAGCAGGTAATACGCGAGAGTGATCGATCAGAGAACTTACCGGTGATGACGATTCTTGAAGACGCTTAAATGGAGAAGAAAATACCAGAGGTAACGGCTTCGAATTCCTTTACTGTTTATTCCCCTCGCTTCACTTGTTCTTCTTCCTCTACTCTTCTTCTTCTTCTTCTATTCTGTTTTCTTTTGAATTTCCTCTGTGAATTGTTGTTCTTGCAAAAACAGAAAATTGAATGGAGAGTCTTGAGAGTGTTGCTGTTGCCGTGTGTTGAGGGTGAGGGAGAGAGTGGTTTAGCACGAGCTTTGTTGAAGTCCTAGTGATGAACTTCAACAGCTCTGAAATGTGCGTATGGTGAGTGTGAGGGAGGTGAAGTTGCAGAGAACTGAGATGAGAGGAAGAAGAAGAGGATTGAATGGTGGAAATGGCGTGAAGAGTGTGTTATGGTGAATGGACGTGGGGTCCTTGAACTATGGAGGGAAGGGAGATTATATAGAGATTGAGAGTGAGAGATTCAGTTAGAGATTGAGAGTGATTGAGGAGTGGAGGAAACGGTTATGGGAAGAGCAACCTGAGCCTTTGGATTTGGAAATTTGTTAGGAGAATTGGATGGAGGAGATTGAATCGGTTAGAGGAGGTTATTATGAGCTCAGAAAGTTAGTTATTGAATTCTGTTACAGTTGGTTAGTTATGATTTTTAGTTTGTTATGCGACAGTTAGAGGTTATAAAGAATCTGTTTTGGTTGTTATGACAGTTAGACACATGGTTAGAAATTAGTTGGGAAATGGTTCTGAAAAAGTCAGTTACAAGGTTAGTTGGGTGGTTAAGGGATTAATAGAATTCTGTTAGTTTCTGTACTAGGTTGTTAGAATGTGGTTAAAGGTTAGTTATAAGGTTTGTTACATGGAACTTGGAAGTTAGTTAAAAACTGTTGTGAAAAGTTTGTTAAAACTGTCTTGGGAATTTAGAGGTTGGTTAAACTGTTAGAAGGATTTCTGAACTGGTTTCTTCTTGTTGATGCAGGGCTGACTTGGAGCAAATTCATGAACTGAAGCCGTATGTCTTCCGTGAGCTGAAATGAAATGCATAGAATTCCGAGCTCGACATAGGAGGGAATGATATTTTCAAATGGTGAGCTAGATGTGTGGAATTTATTTCTTTTGTTTACATGTATGGCTGCTCTGAATTTACTGTGGTTGAATTGTTGGTAGAAAGTTAATAACTTTGTTTTGCTTCTGAATCTGTAGCTATTTGACATGAGCTTTATTTCCGAATTTCCTTATATTGGAACTTAGGGCTGAATTGTGTTTGAATGCAGAATTTTGTTTTTCTTTACGTGATGCAGAGCTGTTTGGTAGGTGAATTAATGTGGTCATTTGAATGTGTGGATTTTGGTTTGCAGGGCTGCAAGTTATTTGTTGAGTGGTGGGTATGCCGTGGTGTATGTATGGAATGCAGTACTGGTTTATTCTCTGAGTTTTTTGGTTCAGTTTCAGTTAGTGGACTGTTAGTGTGTGTGATGGCTATATGTAAGTGTATGTGCTGCATGTGCATATGGTGAAATGAAGTGATGGCATGACTTTTTAGGGGCCTGTTTTGTTGTATGCACAGTTTGGCTGGGATGTACATGTATGTAGGTAGGTCTGTTTGAATTGCTGGACTTGCAACAGGTTATGGTTTATTCTGAATCTTTTTTTGGTCTTGTGCAGCTGCAGGGAGTTTTATTAGATCTGGAAAATGGGCTTAAGGCTTATGATTAGGAAGTCATGAAGAAGATAGGAGCATGAGGATTGAACAACGGTTGACGCCTAAAGAACAATTGAATATTAGGATAGATTTTCTTGTATTCTTTGTAACTTATCTTTGTGTAACGATTGAAACTTGTAACAACTTGTATCCCATGCGGCTTGAACTTTCGAATTGTGATAAACTTGTGACAGTGACTTATATTCCAAGTAGTATGAAATGAACGGTTTCTCTCTTTTCCTTTTGTAATTGTGTACTGTGACTTGGTAATGTATATTTGAATGAACAAAAGCTTGATTTATGAAGGTGAATGACATTTGGACTTTGTGAGGAATTTAGTAATGCGTATGTATATTCAATGGACAAAACCAACTTTGTTATGTTTCCCTTATTTTTGTTTGTAGTGGTCTTGATAAACAATGGTATTAGATGAGTGAATGAAATTGAGGAATGTATGAATTTTGACCTCAACCCTTCGAATGGAACTTCACTTATGAATGGCCTTTGAACATGGATTATGCCTTCTAATGAACAAATCTTTCAAACTCGGGTGCTTTAAACAACATTAATTCATTGACTAATTTGAACCGTTTGAATCCATGGTATCAAGCAGTCCCTTGAATGAGTGTTCCCAAATAAGGATTTCAACTTAACCTTCACTTTTTAAAACCTTAACTTCCATCTTAGATCCAAGTCAACTTATGTTGTAGGACACGAGTAACAATGATGAGAACAAAAACTTCCTTAACCACAATGAATCCACAGGTTCATCTCTCATGCCATGACTCACATTGGTATTTCAATCCACCATAACAATAGTGCATTGAAGAATCCTCGAGGAATAAAGTATTTAAGCACATAAGAACACCTCGACATGAAATCCAATGAATCTCTGATGAATTAACGATTTTTGACACCACATATAAAACCGATATTCCTCTTGCCCTTGGTGAATCTTCATAGAGGAAAACCTTGTAGCTTTAGGAGAAAGAAGCCCACAATGAACGACCATATAAAACCCTAGCTTCCAAGATCCTCGATCCCATGCAAAGATATTGATTAATGATGCATGATGTTATGTTGATGCCCTAATGGAAAGATGCATATGAATGTGGAGTAAAAACCAGTTAAAATAAGTTAGGGGTAGGACAAATTTGGGGTATGACAGCTGCCCCTATTTAATCGTTTTAAACCTGAAGGTGAGATTAGCGCTAGCTTTTCGAACATTCGAGGTAGAAGAAGATTAAATATCAAGGTACCGGAAATTTTTCCTGAAGGGAAGATGGTGTAAGTGTTATCCTTATTTTTCTTCATTTTTCATTTTTGATATCTGCTGGGGAAAGAGAATTTTTTTGTTTTTATGATGGAGGGATTTGTGGTAAGCAATAGTTGGATGGTGATAGCTTGTAACGTAGCCAAGGTGTCAATACAAGGTTCTCAAAGGAGGTTGTTAATGTGAAAGTGATTGGAAGAGAAATAGGTTTGACAGAAAGGTAAGGTGACATAGACGAATGTTTGAAGAGAGATACAGACGAGTATCGAAAGAAAATACAAACGAGTACCAGAGGAATGACACAGACGAGTATCGAAAGGAAATACATACGAGTACCAAAAGAATGACACATACGAGCATCGGAAGAAGATACAGGCGAGTACCAAAGGAACGACACATACGAGCATCAAAAGAAGATACAGACGAGTACCAAAGGAACGACACAGACGAGCATCAAAAGAAGATACATACGAGTACCAAAGGAACGACACAAACGAGCATCGAAAGAAGATACAGACGAGTATCGAAAGAACGACACATACGAGCATCGGAAGAAGATACAGACGAGTACCAAAGGAATGACACGTACGAGTGCATCGGAAGAAGATACAGACGAGTACCAAAGGAACGACACATACGAGCATCGGAAGAAGATACAGACGAGTACCAAAGGAATGACACATACGAGCATCAAAATAATGACACAGACGAGTGTTTGACTCAATACAGACGAGTATCGAAAGAAGATACAGACGAGTACCAACGGAATGACACAAACGAGTGTTTGGAACAATACAAACGAGTATCGAAAGGAGATACAGACGAGTATCGAAAGGATAACACAGACGAGTGTTCAAGATGCTTGATAGATGGACTCATTGGGGATTGGGAATTGGTCTTGAGATGATTTTCCAGGACGGAAGGCAACGGATTCACAACACGGGGTTGGACTTGAAAATTTTGTCCGCATGAGGGAAAGTGACCACGGAGACTAGGGACGACTAGACTCGACAATAAGATGACAGTAACCACTGGGGATTACGGGGATATCGGTGCTTACGAAGCATAAGAATTACATTAATCCCTCAGGCCAAAAGGCGGGGTGTAACTCTTCAAGAGCGGCAATCGTTCGAATTGCCACACACCAAGTATGGTTATTCAAATGATGGAAAAATGAGATGGGTTGAATGCCCACCCTCATTCGCACTCTAATATGCACGCAGCATATGGGAAATAACCTCGGAGACAACGATTCTGACGAAGAAAGACATTGTGTCCGATCCATGCTGGAGAGAGAAAACGAGAATTCTTCTGGGGATTGAAGATACCAGGTACCGGCACCGTGGCTGAAGGAGATTTGTAATGTAGTAGCAGATATCAATCGGAGTTTGTAAGGACAATATTTTATGTGGGGAAGCATCGTCGTCTTGATTGAGTGTTGATTTGTATTATCTGGCTTATGCTTTGTATGCATGTTTGAATTTTTCTGTGGCGTAATGCTCCACTTTGATGGATATGCTACGCTTTTGAGGATGCAATGTTATATGCAGTGAACGCTATATGCAGAGTGCCAAATAAAGGCATTAGTGAGGTAAACACCAGGGAGAATCCCCTTAGTGTTAAGGATTATGTAGAGATGCCAATAGATATTGGACTTTGACTTGCAAGATGCCCCTTCAGTTTGTTGGCTTGTAGAGTGTAGAATAACTTCTGACTTCTCACCATGTTCCACTGCTTGGAGGATTTCCAACTTGAGGAGATTCCCTCGATTCATCATGTCGGAGATGATAGATCCAGATAAGGGGACCAGGTTGGAGAAGTAGAACAGCTCCTAGGAGAAATAAACTCCTATGCTTGGGGAGAGATCAAATTTCTAGGAGAAATAAACTCCAATGCTTGGGGAGAGACTTTTCTAGGAGAAGCGAACTCCTATGATTAGGGATAAATGATATAACTCATAAGATTGTGCCCCAAGTCTCATGACCCATGAAGGTATTTTCCCTAAAGGATCCTTGGAGAGATTTGTCGAATCTCGACGTAAGTGCTCCAGATTGGTTGAACTCAAGAGAGATTCCTCGACTTGACTGCCCCAGATTGATCAAAGCTTGAAGAGATTTATCGACATGATTGCCCCAGATATACTGAATTTGAGAGGTCAAACCTCGACTTAATTGCCCCTGATTAGGTACATCTTACTAGAATCCCCAAGCTTTCTTTGTTTTGAAGTCAAACGAACATGGAAACAACTTTACCACGCTCCACGGAGTCTTCAAACTCTTCCCCTCATGGTAATCAAAGGAAGCATTAACTGTTCATGCCCAACGGATTTTCAGGAAACCTGCCCCTTTGATGGTCAACATTTTGAGATGATTAGCCTTTACTCCTCGGAGTTCTCAAGTCTCTTGTACTTTGACATGATCAAGTTACTCACTGATTCTCATTATGGTAATTTCCTTGATGTTAAGCACATATTTTGTATGCAAAAGAATGTTAATTCTAAGAATGATAATTCTAATGCAAAGCCTATGTTAGTATTGGAGTTTTAAAACTTTTTTATGAAATGAGGTTGCGACCTCTTGTGACCGAATCACTAGTTGACACAACCTCGATTTTTGCATATGAAAGATAAAGAAAACGTACGATACCAACATGGATATTAGTCTCGCTTCATTGGGAGTCAGTTAAACACTATCTCTTCGGGGTGCGCTTTCAAGATAAACCCTACTTCAATTAGGACTTTTAAGGGTTGTAACTTGGCCAGGTTCACGGTTTTGGAAACAAAGGATTTTTAGGCTCAAAATTATTTGGTGCCCACCCCCTTCGTGATGTTCTCCAGTCCTATGTTCAATTAACTCGACACGAGTGTTCATCCCTCACAAGGAATTTGAAATGGTTGAGGAATCAATGAGGTTCTTTGGACATGGCGGTCGCTCACCTTTTATTCTTCTGATTCATTGTCACACGACTTTGTTCTTGCTTGGCAATTTCATCATCATTTTTTTTTCTATGCTTCTTTTTCTTTTCGTCCTTTTCTTCTTATATTTTTTTTTGCCATTTCTTTTTTGCTATTACTTTTTTTGAACAAGTCGTGTGACCTCGCATTATCTTTGATTCATTGGAGGTGATTGCGACCGCCTCACTCCTTTGATTTGATGAAGGATTACCATTGTGGCATCGTCATCTCTTGATTTCTTGATGGAATAAGGATAATCATTGCGGTCTTGACATTCCTCAACCTTTCGAAGGATAACCATTGTTGTATCCTTAGATGCATACCCTTTTGGTGAGTTTTGAAAGCTCGATCAAGTTAAATGAACACTACCCTGCCCCAAGGTTAAAATAAGGGTTTTTGTGATTAGAAAAGAAACTCCTACTTCAAGGCTCAAAGGGGTTGACGAGGGTCTATCTCCCTTATATCTCCGGTGTTTGGGGATTTGAAATAATGCCTGTACATCCTCAGTAGGGTTTTATTCAAAAACACACGATTAGAGATTTTGCATTTTTATTTTTTATCATTCTCCCTCAGCTTTTTGTCTAAGCAGGCAATTAGTAAAGTTGGTATCGTAATGCCAAAAACATTTTATGAGTGAAAACGAATGGGTTTCTTCAAGACAAACATAAACAATGTATTTTTATTTTCATTCAGAAATTAACAAGTTTTTACATGCTATCAATGCTTAAACAAACAAAGGGAAAATTATAAATGAGAATGCAGTGAAGAAACTAAATGAGTGTCATTGTTGAGGAGACTTGTCTCCGTCTGGACTTATTGCTCTTGAATACTTCTTGCAGTTTTGAGACCTCTCATGGACTTCAACTTATGCATGAACATCTTGGAGTGAACGACATACAATCCCTAGTTGAAGGGCTTAGTGCTCCACCATGGTAGTCACTTAACATTGTCATGTGTTTCTTCCAAACACTTCAGATTACTTCAAAAGAGAACTCCAACGAAGATACCCAAGAGTTGTAAATTTTGCCTTACTTTAGGGATTCGAGCAATGCGAGTGATGCAACGCTCAAGATAAGAGTACGTCTTGCTTATCCCTCGATCGGGAGCCCCAAATATAGTAGCTAGAGTAATAACTGCCATCATAAATGGAAAGAACCTTGTATGGTCATCAAATTGAGGAGATCTATTTGTGGTGAAGAAGACCCAATACTCGAATCTTAACCAATTGGAATTCCAACAAACAGGGAAGCGAATGGGCACAAGGAAATAGAACCACATCCATTTGTTTCTCATATTCTTCTCGTCTTTGTTAACAAGCGAAGGCCACTGAGAAGGAAATTCTGAGAAGAGGCAACTAAGATATGAAGTAGAACCTTGAGAATGAGAAGCATTATGTAGAACACTCTCGATTACCACGCGGAAGAAGATTCTAACGAAGTCACCTAGGAATTTGTAATGCTTTAAGGGATTCGAGCAATGTAAATGATGCAATGCTCAAGATAAGAATACGTCTTGCTTATCCCTCGATCGGGAGCCCCAAGCAACTTCCACACATGTACAGGAGATGATTACCAATTTAGCTTCAATATCCATCATTAGGAGTGAGAGTGGATGATCCTTGCATTTCTTGATATCAGGCATAAACTAACAATATCTGAATCAACGGAGTCACGACTCTTTAAGGCTTCTAAACTTTTCTCCAAGAGGTGGAACCTTTTGTCAACTTCAATAACTAGGAACTTGAAGACTTCAACGATGTGAATTTTCCTTACCAAGAACAGGAATCTCAACATTATTTCGGGCATTCTGATTGATAAGACCTTCTCATGGGTGAGATTAGCATTGCATTTGGCCTTTGAAGAACTTGTCTCAACTCTTCTTGTCAAAGAGAAAAGGCTTGAATAACCTCCATACATTGATTCATGTCAGCCCCCATTTCCGTTCTTATCTCAGTCAAAACCCCCACGGAGTTGTTCCATTGTTAACTTTCGAGCACATAACGGTGAGAAGTCAATTTTTTTGCCGAAGTCAGAATATGAGTAGAAAGGGCCCCCACAAGCCTCTGATAGAACCATGAAATGCATGATAGTGTGAATGCAATGTGTTCGTTTATGGAGAATCCTAAAGTCTTTTCACACTTTTTCTGTTTCTCTTTTTTTTATCTCTTTTTTGAAATCAAGGCTTTGTTTTATACATAATATCCTTTCTTTTCTTTTTTTATTTCCTTTTTCTTTTTCTCCTTCTTTTTTTGGAAATAGACTTTAGGATCTTCCATGAATGGAGTGGATAAAGCAATGATGTTATGCAATGCAAAAGCATGGGATCAAGGTCCATATAATCTTAGTAACCACTGTACAATCCTCTGAATAACTGATGTAAAACCTCTGCATAGGTCAAATGTCACAGGATCAAAGGTTCGACGCCCTTTTGAATACCAGAATGTCAAGCACCATGAGAAAAGACCAAATAAAGGTCCGACCTCAAATATGAAGAGCCAAAGGTATGTAGGAGTCAAGGTTTCCTGTCCCACCCCAATCTCACGGGTATGAAGTCTAGACACGGACAAGTGGTCCCTAATGGTCACTAGGGTCTACAGTTCCCATGGGGTACAAAGTGTTTGAGGCAACAAGCGTGCCAGACACAGTGTTCCATGAAAGAACCTCACCCAGTTGTGGTACCCCATGTCAAGCTCGATCATAGTAAGCGCTACGGGAGTCAACATGAGCATCCACGCTAATCCTATGTGTCACTGGCCTGGGTAGTGGGCCTTTTACCTCACACAAACCCCCCACCTACAAAACAAAGCAGAAAAATATGTGGCCCCCACGGGGACCCATAATATAGTCCAGATGCATGCGAAAAGTAAACATGATATGCAAGCAGGAAATAAGCATGATATGCAAACATATACACAAAATGTAAACACATAAACAAATAAATAAACACCCAATAAACGAAACAAACAAAGGCTAGGATCGACTTGCTTAGGTATCCCCAGCAGAGTCGCCAGCTGTCGCACGCTCGCAAAAAAAAGAACAGAGTCGCCACCAATATATTTATCCCATAAGGGAAAGGAATATCAGAAAACCTAACAAAGGAAGGAACAGGGTCTTGCGACCAGAGAATCTAGGTACGGGAGTCAGTTACACAAGGGGAAGGTATTAGCACCCCTCGCGCCCATCGTACTCGATGGTATCCACCTATGTTTGTTTCTATCTATAGAGTGTGTACTATGTCTACCTATATGTGAATGCATGCAAAAAGAAATACGGGGAAAAGAAGGAAATATTTACAAATGTGCTCGTTCAAGCCCCGCGACTTGAAGCCTACGTATCCTTTTCAGGAATCAGAGCGCCGTAGTTCGGCTAAAGATTTTCTGTTTGTTTTTGTGTTTTTTAGTTGGCCGGAGTTAACGCTCGCGCTCTTGCATAAGGGGACAGCCTAGGATGCAATAGAGTGGAGATAACAATGCCCTTAAGAAAGGAGAGAAGAGAGAGAGTTTGAGTGTTTCGAGGAAATCCCTAAGGCAAGGGAAACTCGAGTTACTCTTTGGTTTGTGTCTTTTAGAATTTGGGAACTTACGCCCGAATGGTTCCCTAAAGCAAGGGAGATCCAAGCACTCGAATGATTCCCTAAAGCAAGGGAGATTCAACCTTCCATTCCCTTTTTAATGATTTTCACTTTTTTATTAATGTTTTTTTAAGTGTTTTCTTTGTATTTTTTAAAGGGATTTTATTTGAGTATTTATTAGATGTTTTAATGTTGTAAAAGAAAAGAATGAGAATGGGGGAGACTAGCCTAAGTATTAGCCTAATTGTTATTGTTGTTTTATGTACAAGGGAGTCTAATCTAATGTTATTATAACAAATCTAAAGAATACACAAACAAGATTGATTAAAAGAAATAAAAGTCTAATTAAAAAGTCAAGAATTAAAGCCTACAAAAAGTAAGATCCAATTCCACACATGTCGATTGAGTTCACACAACAAATCTCTAGATTAAATTCTAATCCTAAGTCAATTAGCAATTTATTCACGAAAGGGATTGAAATCAAAGGGTATTACATATGTGAACAAAATGATTTATTTAAAGCTATTAAAACAACAAAATATTAACAAAAATCTAAATGTCCTAAAACATCTAAAAGCATTTTTATACATTTTTATTTGGATTAAAGAAGGGTTTTTGAATTAAAAAGATATAAAAGAAACAAAAAATAAAACTTAGTTGTAATTATGCCATCAGGGGTGCAAAAGCAGAATTTAATATGAACTAAAAATGTGTTATGGCAGAGCTGGGCCCGAAACAGGGGGTGTAGGGAGTATGGTGGTGTACGAGTGAAAGCTCAGGCCCAGGATATTGAGGCCCAGGAGGTTTTTGGTGTTCAGTTTTATTTTATGCCAAAAACGATGGTATGACGGGCCATGGTGGGGTGCAAATCGCAGGAAATTCGTTCCAGGCCCAAGATAGTTTGATCCAGATTGACAAAAGACGAGGGATGTGTGACGGGCTCATGGGGGTGTATTAGTGAATTCGGTGATAAGGCCCATGGTATTATTATTCAATTATCAGAAAATAAAACAAAATAAAAATAAAAAAAAAGTGAAGAAAACGGTGCGTTTAGGCTCGGATGGAGTCTCGTGACGATTCAGATTCCTATTCCCTTAGATTCTCTCAAATCCGTTCTTCCCCTCATACCTAGCTTGCCGGAAATCGCTCCGCCACGCCGAAGGCGGCGGAGCACGGCCAAATCCTAAAATCAAACCCTCATTCGCCTCCTCTCCTCAACATAAACAAAAGGACAGCCTCAGTTTTCGTGGATTCAGCCTAAAAACCTAAATCTAAGTCCAATTAGAAACCCTAAATACTTAGAAGTTCAAATTCAATGGAGACGGTGAACGAAGAAGCATCAAGATTTTGGGGAAAATGACTGTGGAGGCTTACTCTACGCAATAGTGCTAGGAATCAAGCAGGTAATACGCGAGAGTGATCGATCAGAGAACTTACCGGTGATGACGATTCTTGAAGACGCTTAAATGGAGAAGAAAATACCAGAGGTAACGGCTTCGAATTCCTTTACTGTTTATTCCCCTCGCTTCACTTGTTCTTCTTCCTCTACTCTTCTTCTTCTTCTTCTATTCTGTTTTCTTTTGAATTTCCTCTGTGAATTGTTGTTCTTGCGAAAACAGAAAATTGAATGGAGAGTCTTGAGAGTGTTGTTGTTGCCGTGTGTTGAGGGTGAGGGAGAGAGTGGTTTAGCACGAGCTTTGTTGAAGTCCTAGTGATGAACTTCAACAGCTCTGAAATGTGCGTATGGTGAGTGTGAGGGAGGTGAAGTTGCAGAGAACTGAGATGAGAGGAAGAAGAATAGGATTGAATGGTGGAAATGGCGTGAAGAGTGTGTTATGGTGAATGGACGTGGGGTCCTTGAACTATGGAGGGAAGGGAGATTATATAGAGATTGAGAGTGAGAGATTCAGTTAGAGATTGAGAGTGATTGAGGAGTGGAGGAAACGGTTATGGGAAGAGCAACCTGAGCCTTTGGATTTGGAAATTTGTTAGGAGAATTGGATGGAGGAGATTGAATCGGTTAGAGGAGGTTATGAGCTCAGAAAGTTAGTTATTGAATTCTGTTACAGTTGGTTAGTTATGATTTTTAGTTTGTTATGCGACAGTTAGAGGTTATAAAGAATCTGTTTTGGTTGTTATGACAGTTAGACACATGGTTAGAAATTAGTTGGGAAATGGTTCTGAAAAAGTCAGTTACAAGGTTAGTTGGGTGGTTAAGGGATTAATAGAATTCTGTTAGTTTCTGTACTAGGTTGTTAGAATGTGGTTAAAGGTTAGTTATAAGGTTTGTTACATGGAACTTGGAAGTTAGTTAAAAACTGTTGTGAAAAGTTTGCTAAAACTGTCTTGGGAATTTAGAGGTTGGTTAAACTGTTAGAGTTAGGAGAGGGTTAAATTGGGTTAGAGGTTGTTAGGAATGGGAGAGTTAACATGTGGTGAGGTTATTTGAAAGTTTGGTTATGTGTGTGCAACTGTCTTGTATGAGTTTGCCACAACATAATATGCATAGTATGCTTCCTGCCTTGTACTGAATGTTGGTTATGCATGTATGGTATGAAGGATTTCTGAACTGGTTTCTTCTTGTTGATGCAGGGCTGACTTGGAGCAAATTCATGAACTGAAGCCGTATGTCTTCCGTGAGCTGAAATGAAATGCATAGAATTCCGAGCTCGACATAGGAGGGAATGATATTTTCAAATGGCGAGCTAGATGTGTGGCATTTATTTCTTTTGTTTACATGTATGGCTGCTCTGAATTTACTGTGGTTGAATTGTTGGTAGAAAGTTAATAACTCTGTTTTGCTTCTGAATCTGTAGCTATTTGACATGAGCTTTATTTCCGAATTTCCTTATATTGGAACTTAGGGCTGAATTGTGTTTGAATGCAGAATTTTGTTTTTCTTTACGTGATGCAGAGCTGTTTGGTAGGTGAATTAATGTGGTCATTTGAATGTGTGGATTTTGGTTTGCAGGGCTGCAAGTTATTTGTTGAGTGGTGGGTATGCCGTGGTGTATGTATGGAATGCAGTACTGGTTTATTCTCTGAGTTTTTTGGTTCATTTTCGGTTAGTGGAATGTTAGTGTGTGTGATGGCTATATTTAAGTGTATGTGCTGCTGTTTTTTGAATTTTGTTCTGTTTAGATACTGATATAGAGCTGTAGTGGGATATGTGTATAGATGCATGTGCATATGGTGAAATGAAGTGATGGCATGACTTTTTAGGGGCCTGTTTTGTTGTATGCACAGTTTGGCTGGGATGTACATGTATGTAGGTAGGTCTGTTTGAATTGCTGGACTTGCAACAGGTTATGGTTTATTCTGAATCTTTTTTTGGTCTTGTGCAGCTGCAGGGAGTTTTATTAGATCTGGAAAATGGGCTTAAGGCTTATGATTAGGAAGTCATGAAGAAGATAGGAGCATGAGGATTGAACAACGGTTGACGCCTAAAGAACAATTGAACATTAGGATAGATTTTCTTGTATTCTTTGTAACTTATCTTTGTGTAACGATTGAAATTTGTAACAACTTGTATCCCATGCGGCTTGAACTTTCGAATTGTGATAAACTTGTGACAGTGACTTATATTCCAAGTAGTATGAAATGAACGGTTTCTCTCTTTTCCTTTTGTAATTGTGTACTGTGACTTGGTAATGTATATTTGAATGAACAAAAGCTTGATTTATGAAGGTGAATGACATTTGGACTTTGTGAGGAATTTAGTAATGCGTATGTATATTCAATGGACAAAACCAACTTTGTTATGTTTCCCTTATTTTTGTTTGTAGTGGTCTTGATAAACAATGGTATTAGATGAGTGAATGAAATTGAGGAATGTTTGAATTTTGACCTCAACCCTTCGAATGGAACTTCACTTATGAATGGCCTTTGAACATGGATTATGCCTTCTAATGAACAAATCTTTCAAACTCGGGTGCTTTAAACAACATTAATTCATTGACTAATTTGAACCGTTTGAATCCATGGTATCAAGCAGTCCCTTGAATGAGTGTTCCCAAATAAGGATTTCAACTTAACCTTCACTTTTTAAAACCTTAACTTCCATCTTAGATCCAAGTCAACTTATGTTGTAGGCAACGAGTAACAATGATGAGAACAAAAACTTCCTTAACCACAATGAATCCACAGGTTCATCTCTCATGCCATGACTCACATTGGTATTTCAATCCACCATAACAATAGTGCATTGAAGAATCCTCGAGGAATAAAGTATTGAAGCACATAAGAACACCTCGACATGAAATCCAATGAATCTCTGATGAATTAACGATTTCTGACACCACATATAAAACCGATATTCCTCTTGCCCTTGGTGAATCTTCATAGAGGAAAACCTTGTAGCTTTAGGAGAAAGAAGCCCACAATGAACGACCATATAAAACCCTAGCTTCCAAGATCCTCGATCCCATGCAAAGATATTGATTAATGATGCATGATGTTATGTTGATGCCCTAATGGAAAGATGCATATGAATGTGGAGTAAAAACCAGTTAAAATAAGTTAGGGGTAGGACAAATTTGGGGTATGACATCGTGGAGTCAAGATTACAAGGCAAGCTATGAGTGATGACCAAAAGAAAGAATTCAAGAATCATCCCAAGTCACGGACCATATTGCTAAATGCTATCTCTCATGCTGAGTATGAGAAGATAGCAAATAGAGAAACAACTCATGACATCTTTGTGTCTCTGAAGATGACTCATGAAGGAAATGCTCAAGTAGAAGAGACAAAGGCCTTAGCTCTAATCCAGAGGTATGAAGCATTCAATATGGAGGAAGATGAAAATATTGAAGCAATGTTTTCAAGATTCTAGACTCTGACTGCTGGATTGAGAGTGCTAGATAAAGGCTACACCAAAGCTGATCATGTAAAGAAGATCATCAGAAGCTTACCTAGAAGATGGGGACCCATGGTGACTGCATTCAAGATTGCCAAGAATCTGAATAAAGTGTCTCTTGAGGAGCTGATCAGTGCACTAAGGAGTCACGAGATTGATCTGGATGCAAGTGAGCCTCAAAAGAAAGGTAAGTCTATTGCATTAAAATCTAATAATAAAAAATGCACTAACGCTTTCCAGGCTGAAGAAGAAGATTCTGACGAGTCAGAATCAGAAGAAAAAGAAGATGAACTGTCTCTAATATCCAGAAGAGTAAATCAACTCTGGAAAAGCAGGCAGAGAAAGTTCAAGAACTTCAAGAACTTCAAAAGACCTGAAAAGGGAGAATCTTCTGGACACAAAAGATCTGACAAGAAAAAGGTGACGTGCTATGAATGTAAAGAGCCTGGACACTACAAGAATGAATGTCCAAAGCTTCAGAGAGAAAAGCCCAAGAAAAGATTTGAAAAGAAGAAAGGCTTAATGGCTACTTGGGATGACTCAGACTCTTCTGATCAAGAGTCAGACTCTGAAGATGAGCAGGCTAACATAGCACTCATGGCAACAGTTGAAGCTGGTGAAGAATCTACTTCTGATTCAGACTCTGATGAGGTATTTTCAGAAATCACTAGAGATGATTTAGTTTCCAGCTTATCTAAACTTCTGGAAGTCAAGAGTCATCTTAGTATCAAATACAAAAAGCTGAAAAAGCTCTTTGAATCTGAAACTAAGAGACTTGAAATAGAAAATTATGAACTGAAGGAAAAGGTTTTAAAATTAACGAAAGATGTTGAATCATCTTCTAGTTCATAAAAGTCTATTCCAAGCATCAACAATATTCTGAAAGAATATGACTTGAGCTTTAGAAAGTTTCTATATAGAGGTATAGGCAGAAGTCAGCTAGCCTCTATGATATATGGTGTAAGTGGAAACAAGAGAATATGCATAGGCTTTGAGGGTGAAACCCCATATAAACTTGAACCTGTTGATGAGATGATTATCACATACAAACCCTTGTATGAACAGTTCAAGTATGGCCATTCTCATGATATTAAGCACACATCTCACTCTAAGAGTTTCCATATAACACACACCAAGAAATATGTTGCTACACAATCTAGAAAATCTTATGTTAAACCTCATGCTAAATCTCAGTTCAATTAGAACTTGAGAAGGACTAACCCAAAAGGACCCAAAAGAATGTGGGTACCTAAGGAAAAGATAATTCTTGTTGCAGATCTCCTTCAAGGCTCAAAAGATAAAGGCAAACATGTCATGGTACCTGGACTCTGGGTGCTCCCGACACATGACGGGAAGAAGGTCTATGTTCAAAGACCTGGAACTGAAATCTGCTGGAGAAGTAAAGTTTGGAGGGAACTAGAAGGGCAAAATCATTGGCTCTGGAACCATATGCATTGGTAACTCTCCCTCTATAACTAATGTTCTTTTAGTAGATGGATTGGCTCATAACTTATTGTCCATAAGTCAATTAAGTGGCAATGGTTATGACATAATCTTTAATCAAAAGTCTTGTAAAGCTATTAGTCAGAAGGATGGCTCAATCCTATTTACAGGCCTGAGAAAGAACAACATTCATAAAATTGATCTTTCAGATCTTAAGAATCAAAAGGTTACTTGCCTTATGTCTGTCAGTGAAGAGTAGTGGGTCTGGCACAGAAGATTGGGTCATGCTAGTTTGAGAAAAATCTCTCAGATTAACAAACTCAATCTGGTCAGAGGACTCCCTAATCTAAAATATAAATTAGATGCTCTTTGTGAAGCATGTCAGAAAGGGAAGTTTTCAAAACCTGCATTCAAGTCTAAAAATGTTGTCTCTTCCTCTAGGCCGCTAGAACTTCTGCACATTGATCTTTTTGGCCCATTCAAAACAGCATCAATCAGAGGGAAGAAATATGGATTAATCATCGTAGACGACTATAGCAGATGGACATGAGTAAAGCTCTTGAAACACAAGGATGAGTCACATATTATGTTCTTTGACTTCTGCACTCAGATTCAATCTGAGAAGGAATGCAAAATCATAAAGGTAAGAAGTGGTCATGGTGGTGAATTTGAGAACAGATTCTTTGAAATTTATTTCAAAGAAAATGGTATTGCCCATGATTTCTCTTGTCCTAGAACTCCACAGCAAAATGGAGTTGTAGAACGAAAGAATAGGACTCTACAAGAAATGGCCAGAACCATGATCAATGAAACCAATATGGCTAAGCATTTCTGGGCAGAAGCAATTAACACGGCATGTTATATTCAGAATAGAATCTCCATAAGACCTATTCTAAATAAGACTCCTTATGAATTGTGGAAGAACAGAAAGCCCATCATTTCTTATTTACATCCATTTGGATGTGTAGGCTATATTCTGAATACTAAAGATCATCTGCATATGTTTGATTCTAAAGCTCATAAGTGTTTTCTACTTGGATATTCTGAACGCTCAAAAGGCTACAGAGTATACAATACTGAAACTCTGGTAGTTAAAGAATCAATCAATATCAGATTTGATGATAAGCTTGGTCTTG
This sequence comes from Vicia villosa, assembly GCF_029867415.1. Classification (NCBI taxonomy): domain Eukaryota; kingdom Viridiplantae; phylum Streptophyta; class Magnoliopsida; order Fabales; family Fabaceae; genus Vicia; species Vicia villosa. The sequence goes on along the minus strand of NW_026705545.1, from coordinate 414,868 downwards.
AAAAGCCAAAGCAATTTGAGAATTTTGCAGATATAGACATCTCTAACTCAGATCATGAAGAGCCCAAGAGTAAAGAGGTATCAGAAGATCAAGTTGCATCTTCTTTAGAGAATCTCAGAATATCTGAAGAGCCAACTCTCAAAAGATCTTATAGACTCAACTCTACTCATCCAGAAGATGTTATCATTGGAAAGAAAGATGATCCCATCAGAACTAGAGCATTCCTGAAGAATAACGCAGAATGTCAATTTGGTCTAGTGTCTTTGATTGAGCCAACTTCTGTTGATCAAGCTCTGGAAGATGCTGACTGGATAATTACCATGCAAGAAGAGTTAAATCAGTTTACAAGGAATGATGTTTGGGATCTGATTCCAAGACCAAAAGGATTTAACATCATTGGAACAAAGTGGGTCTTCAGAAACAAGCTGAGTGAGAAAGGTGAAGTCATCAGAAATAAAGCCAGACTGGTTGCTCATGGCTATAGTCAGCAAGACGATATTGACTATACAAAAACATTTGCACCAGTGGCCAAGTTAGAATCTATTCGTTTATTAATTTTATTTTCCACTCAGAATAACATCACTCTGTATCAGATGGATGTTAAGAGTGCCTTCTTAAATGCATATATAGATGAAGAAGTATATGTCCACCAACCTCCTGGTTTTGAAGACTCTAAGTCTCCAGAACATGTTTTTAATTTAAAGAAATCATTATATGGCCTGAAGCAAGCTCTCAGAGCTTGGTATGAAATATTAAGTTCTTTCCTTCTGGATAATGGTTTCACTAGAGGAAAAGTAGACACAACTCTCTTTTGTAAAACCACTAAAAAGGATATTTTAGTTTGCCAAATTTATGTTGATGATATCATATTTGGAACATTTAATCCTACACTTGGAAAGGAGTTTGCTAAGTCTATGCAGGCAGAGTTTGAGATGAGCATGATGGGAGAACTCAAGTACTTCCTGGGCATTCAGATAAATCAAACTTCTGAAGGAACTTATGTTCATCAGACCAAGTATATGAAAGAACTTGTGAAGAAGTTTAATCTGTCTAAAAGCAAAGAAGCAAAGACTCCAATGCATCCAACGTGTGTATTAGGTAAGGATGAGGTAAGCAAGAAGGTAGATCAGAAGATCTACAGAGGTATGATAGGATCTCTTCTATATCGTACTGCTTCTAGGCCTGATATTTTATTCAGCGTATCCTAAAGAATCTCACTTAACAGTTGTTAAGAGAATTCTTAGATATCTGAAAGGTACTACTAATGTTGGTTTAGTCTACAGAAGATCTGAAGAATACAACTTAGTATGATATTGTGATGCTGATTACGCTGGAGAAAGAGTTGAAAGGAAAAGCACTTCTGGAAGCTGTCAATTTCTGGGTAGTCACTTGATCTCTTGGTACAGGAAGAAACAAGCTACCATTGCACTCTCAACTACAGAAGCAGAATATGTTGCTGCTGCTGGATGTAGTACACAGATGCTCTAGATGAAAAGTCAGCTAGAAGATTATCAGATATATGAGAGTAACATTCCTATATTCTGTGAGAATACTTCTGCTATTTGTTTATCTAAGAATCTTATCTTACATTCTAAAGCTAAACATATTGAGATTAAACATCACTTCATTATGAACTATGTTCAGAAGGGTGTTCTTTCTTGAAACTTCGTTGATACAGAACATCAGTGGGCTGATATCTTTACAAAACCCCTTGCTGAAGATAGGTTTAAGTTCATTCTGAAGAATATCAGTATGGATTTATGCCCAGAATGAAAGGATGAGAAGATCTGATATATGGATTAGATTTGAAATTTGTATTTATTTTCTTATCAGATGTTCTGGATATGTTGATCACTTAGATACTCTGATTCTGTTATTGATAACGTTTCATATGTCTAAGTATGATCCAAAATTTCTGTTAAAGAAAAACAGCTGTCACCATCTATTCCAGATGATGACCACGTGTTCATTCTGAAGGGACAAGCATGCGTGCAGTGATGAGACGCCGCCCTAGGTAACTGTGCAAATCTTTTAAAATTTCACATTATCTCTCCTAACGTCATTCAACATTAAATGTGATTGATTCTCTGCATTTTGTAACTGTTCATTCTCAGAATTTCATTGCATTTTGTTTCACGTCCGTGGCTATTTAAACTCATCTCTCATTCTTTTTCCCTCTTTTCATGCATTCATCATCTCTTTGTTTATGCATTTCTGCCTCTTCTTCTCTCTTTTCAAAAACCCTAAAAAGAAACCTAGAAATCTCAGTTGTGCTTCAATGGCTTCTTCATCTAAGCAAAATGATGGCTCGTCTTCTCAACCACAAAATCAAGATCAACAGCAACAACAACTTATTCCACAGAAGACTTGTACGATCCCTTTAAAATAATTAGAAGTTATCTATGAAATGATGGCCGACTTCAACAATCTTGAAGAACATGACATTTATCTGAAGGATAACATGATTTTTCAAGGATGGCAAGCTTTCTTCTATGGTTGGTGTGGACCAGTTTATCCAGATTTAGTGAAAGAATTATCGGTTCATGTGTCATACCCCAATATTTGCCCATACTATTTCTCCTATCCCATTTCAAATCAAGGTACAAAGCTCCAAGACACACTCTCCTAAAACAAGGCTCAGAAATAAGGGTTTTGTTGTTCTGAAGGAAAATCAATGAACCAATGGCTCCAAGGCATCCCATATGGCCTATGATACCCCACATTATCTCCAGGACAAGTTTCGGGTCTCAATCCAAAAGATTGATCACTCAATTGTTCAGAAAGTCAATAGTCGACTAGTTTGACCTAAAAGTCAACTGTGGTCAGAGTACAGTCAAAACTCTTGATCTTTTTGTCAACATCCTCATATTGAAGTATCATTCCCCATTTGATCAAGAATTGATCATGGTTCATCAAGGAAAGATCAGAAATCAACAATTCCAAAAGTTTCTAAATTAGGGTTCTCATAGGAAAAGTCAACTGAACTTTGACCAGCCATAACTCCTACATGGAACATCGTAAATTTTCCATCCAAAGCTCATTTTGAAGGAAATTGAATTCCCTACAATTTTTTCTCTCACAAGCCAAGTCTAAAAATGCTTCATTTAAGAGATATGGACCAAAACATTATAGGTCCTTTTCGAAAGTCAACCAAAAGCAGTTTTTTGTCAAAGCCTATATCATCAAGATAAATTCTTCAAATGAAAAAAAGCTTCCAAAGTGGCTTGTAGAGGACATCTTGAGGTTTCCAAAAAGTCCTATAACTCTTCCATATCTTAAAAATTGAGGGAGATATGCCCCGTCAAAGTTGGGCAATTTCAAAAGGAAAAATGTGAAGGAAAAGGCTTCAAAATTGATTTCTTTGCAAAGAGGCCCAATATTTTATGATCCAATATTGCTATACAAATCATCTAGAAGCTCCATGATCAAATCCACGATCATTTGATTTTTATTTTATTTTTTATTGAATTTTTATTCATTAAAAATATGATTTAAGTCAAATAATGAAGAAAGCATGAAGAGATTTGATTAGGATTTGGTTTTTAAACAATTTCTATCATCCAAATACTACATATTTAAGTCAATTTCGTGGAGTACAAGATTGGTGTTAGACAAGAATAATTTTGGCCAAATTTGGAAGAATAAATATAAAATCTCAATCAAATTCAAGTCTTGATTCAATAGAGATTCATCCATATTTTTAGTAACCTAATTGCTCACTCTATATATTCCAGCATGTGCCAAACATTAGGGGAGGGGACACAAGGTTTTGCAGCCTCTGAGACCTTCACAAAAACTCAAGAAAATCCAAGAAATTCAAACTCGGTTTTACAGTTACAGGAGGATTCGTGAGTTTTTGATCATCAAAACGTGATCCTTGGAAGGTATTGGAACGGTCTCGGTCAACCCCAAGGCCTGAAGCGCTCAGAATCATGAGTATCAAACCGGTTTTTGCCTCTTTCAAACTCAAACTTGTTCTCATGCATTCGTTCATCATTAATGTGTTATAATTGTGTATCTTGACTCATTTGATGGTTTAGAGAGTTTCTGGATGTTTCCATTGGAGATTCAATGCAGGATTTGGAACCTACCATGGCTAGGGTTCCAAGCTCTTGAATTGGGGCTTCTTGAAACCGACACAATTAGCACAAACCATGGCCACTAATAGATTCAGAGCACAATTTAGGGTCGATACATGTCCGTATAAATTATTTATTCGTTGTTCTCCGTTAGATTTAAATTTGCAGGGACAGGCCTCGAAACGAACCGTAGCAAAACACAAGCATAGTCGTAGCAAATGATCCAGGCCATTGAAGAAGATGATGCACAGGGAAGCGCGCGTTTCCAGCTTTTAATTTAAATGAAACTTTAATTTTTGTTTTATTTATTGCTTTTGTTGTGTTTAGTTAACAGCGATGGACACTCAACGCGTATGGCAAGGGGCGTGTGACTCCAAGTGGAAAACGTGAGTTCGATCCTTACTCACGACGTTATTTTTTAACTTGTTGTTTTGCTCGCTAATCCTATGTAGCAAGCCAGCACCGGTCCATGGTGCACCTTCGCCCTCAACCTTCAGATCTCCATGAAGTATGATCAGACGCCTACAGATCTACAGGCATACGGTGGACATTCAAACGCCAGCCACACATGATTCAAGCTGAGTTCTCCTAATCTTTTTTTATATTTTTTAACTATATAACTTGTCTTTTTTTTTTTTTTTTACTTTATATATTGTTCATGTTTTTAAATGCCTTTTTTTTTAATAATCAAAACTCTTATAAAAATTTTCCCTTTTTTATAAATGTTAAAAATTAAAATATTTGTTTTAATTAATATTTTATTTGATTTGTAACTAATTTAAAGTGTCTAAATTATTTTAATTAATCATAAAATTTTTATTAATGGATTAAAATAAATATTAGGGTTAGGATATTTAATCGAAACCTTATTTTCATCGATTTAATTAATTAGGTTAAAAAACCAATAATTAATTAAATTTGATATTTTATTTGATTTATGCCCGAATCAGGGTTTGCGAGAATTAGCCATACACTGAAAAATATTTCTTTGTGCTTTTCTTTTCAGGATTATTATTAAACATCTTCCGAAAACACGCCATGCCTTTTACGAAGCTAAGTCCTGACTTTTATTTTCCTTTATTTTCCTTTTAATAATTATTTGCCTTATAAAATCGCTATTAGGGCTAAAACCTCGAAAGTCAATGAACTATTCTACACTCACGTGTCTTGCCTCTTTGCCATTTTTCAGGGTTAACCTCGAGGCTACCCTCGGCTACAAACCATATCAGATCAAATCAAAAGGGTTTACCAACCGCCAAAGCTTAAATAGTCGGTAACCCTAAACTCTTATCTCTCTTATTTTTCTGCCTAATTATTACTTATGCCAAACCCGCTGGTTTCTTATTCCCCTCCCCATATTCTTATGTATCTGTTTCTGGTTTGTATTGATTGGCCTTAAAGGCACTTAAACTGTATGATATTAATTGTTGTGGTTAGTAATCCTAGGGAGTGATAACTGTTGAAACAAATCTGAGTTTTGAGGACAACATGTTATTATCCTAACTCCTCTAACAAGTGTTCTTGTAGGTCCTCATAATGTTAGATCTTATATATTTTGTTTTAGCTTTAACATTGATCTTATCAAAACATTGGCAAAAGCAATCAGTACAAATGACAGCAGATTCCATCAAATCAAAATAAACAAACGTACATATATTCAAATGATAATGATCATCTACTCAAGGGACTATCTTCTGAATCCTCAAAGTACACTCCCAGCTAAGACAGATTGTTCATCTACTCAAAGGACTAGTTTCTGGTCTCCTCAAAGTACACATCTAGCTAAGAAAAGATATTTTATTATCTTGCAAGTACAAACGGTCATATTCATCCTAGCTCCTATATAACAAGCACCTCTTGCAAAGAAAAAACACAACTTTCTCATCCAAGTTTAATCTCATTTTGAATCAAAGTCAAAAAGCTTATCTTATTCATAAGAAGAGGAAGAAACACTTATCAATGCCAAATAGTGAATCATATTCAAATCATCCATTAAACACCTTTGTATATCTACAAGAGATATAAAATCTTGTGTGTAACGTAAGAGAAAGAAAGTTCTAAAGTGATACTTTAGTGTGTGTAAAAGCCTTTTGAGGTTGTGTAAAGCATAACATTTTTATCCCTGGTTTAAAGGATAAAAGTGTAAGATATAAGAAAATCTCACTGTGTGTGAGGACTGGACTAACCCTTTTGGTGAACCAGTATAAACCTTTGTGTGTTCTTTATTATCAGTCTTATATTTTCTTATATCTTTCTCTCACACTTAAACTAAAATTTCAAGAAGTCACTATTCAAACCCCCCTTTCTAGTGACATTTATTTCCAACAATTGGTATCAGAGCTCGGGCTCTGAAAAAACTACACTTAACCGTGTTAGAGTAAAACGATCACAACAACCCAAAGAATGGCTGACCAAACAAAATTCATTGCTGAAGGAGGATCTTCCCACAGACCTCCACTCTTTAATGGAATTGACTACTACTACTGGAAAGGTAAAATGAGACTCTTTCTCTTATCTCAAGATATAAATATGTGGTCTATCATTGAAACAGGAAACTTCACTCCAATGAATACTCCAAGTGACGCTGCTCCTGCTGCCCCTAAACCCCAAGCGTCATGGACTCCTGAAGAGAAAAACCAGGTACTCTTAAACTCAAAAGCTCAATTTATTTTATCATGTGCTCTTAGCAGAGAAGAATACGATAGAATTGAAGAATGTAACACTGCCAAAGAGATCTGGGACAAACTCAAAATTCACCATGAAGGAACAAGTCATGTTAAAGAAGAAAGAATAGATATGGGAGTAAGAAAATTTGAAACATTTGAAATGAAAGAAGATGAAACCATAGACGAAATGTTCTCCAGGTTTACAATTATTATTAATGAATTAAAATCTCTTGGAAAAACTTACTCTCCTCATGAGAGGATAAGAAAATTACTTAGATGTCTTCCTAAAGTATAGAGACCAATGGTCACTTCTATTACTCAAGCTAAAGATCTGACAAGTCTACCAGTTGAGGAACTTGTTGGTTCTCTTCGTGCTCATGAATGTATCATTCTAGAAGATAAACCACTAAAGAAAGGAAAATCAATTGCTCTCAAGGCTGCTCAAAACTCAAAAGAACCTCAACTAAAAATTGAGGAGTCAAATGAATCACCTTCTGAAGATGAGGATGATTTAGCACTCATATCTAAACGCATTCAGAAAATGGTATTTCGAAGAGGACAAACCAAACGACCATTTCGAAGAGATCCTCAAAAGGCTGAGATAGATAAAAGCAAAATCACATGTTATGGATGTAACAAAGTTGGACACTTCAAAACTGAATGTCCTCAACAAAAAAGGTTCTTCAAAGGAACACCATTCAAAAAGAAATCCATGATGGCTTCATGGGATGGCTCTGAAGACTCAAACTCAGACACTGACGAAGAAGAAACAAATCTATGCCTTATGACCTCCTCTGAATCTGAAGTAAGTCCTCTTATATCCTGTACAACTTGTCATGAAATGAATTTTATGTTTGATAATCTATTAGAGGATTCAAACCTCTTAACTCAAAAATGTCTTTTCCAAAAAGAACAAATTTCGAACTTAATTAAAGAAAAGGAAGATTTAAAGAAAACCATTGATAAACAATCTATTACAATAACTAATTTATACAATGCTCACTCTTCTCTCTCCTCTAAACAAAAAGTACTAATTGATAATTCAAATCTTCCAAAAATAGAAACGTTAGAAAACAAGATAAAAAATCTAACTCAGGATATCACAAAATTTGTTAGGTCTACTGAAACATTTCAAAACATAATGGGATCACAATCAGGCATTTTTGATAAAGCAGGAATAGGGTTCAAATCCTCAAAAAATAAAAAAATGTATGAAACAAATCACGAGTAAAAAAATGCTGCTACTGCAAGAAAACAAATCACGAGGAGTCAAAATGTTTTTTTAAAAAACCATTCAAACAAAACCATGTTAAAAAACAAAACAATATATTTCATACATGGAAAGAGAAATCTCTCTCCAAACCTGTAAAATTTGTACCAGCTTCCAAACCTATAAAAGTTGATTTTTCTAAAGATAAACCTAACCCCAAAGGACCCACTCAAATCTGGGTACCTAAGAAAATGCTAACATCTTCTACAGGAATGTCTCCTCTCAATAAAGAAAAAGGTTTGGTACCTGGATAGCGGTTGCTCTCGTCACATGACTGGAGATAAAAATTGCTTCATATCTCTAGAAGATAAGGATGGAGGATCAGTCACTTTTGGCCACAATGAAAAGGCCAAAATAAAAGGTATTGGAACCATTGGTAAGAATGGTTACGCTTTAATCAAAGATGTTCAATTTGTAGATGTATTAAAACATAATTTGTTATGCATAAGTCAGCTATGTGATAATGGTTATGAAGTTATATTTAAACAAAAAACTTGCATCGTAAAAAATTCTCTCACAAACGAAACTCTCTTTTGTGGAACCAGACACAAGAATCTATATACTCTTTTCTTAGATGAAATTTCATCTGAAACATGCCTTGTATCTCATGAAAATGAAAAATGGATTTGGCACAAACGATGTGGCCACACCAACATGAGGACTATCTCAAACCTGATAAAGTCTGAACTAGTAAGAGGCATTCCCAAAATAAAATTTAATAAAGACGCTGTATGTGAAGCTTGCATCAAAGGAAAGCATGCTAAAAGTAGCTTCAAATAAAAAAATATTGTGTCTTCAAGTAAACCTTTAGAACTCATTCACGTCAACTTATTTGGCCCTGTCAAAACCTCAAGTCTTAGTGGAAAAAGATACGGGTTCGTTATTGTAGATGATTACTCTAGATTCACTTGGGTTCTATTCCTCAAACACAAAGATGACTCTTTTGAGGCTTTTAAAAACTTTTGCACAAAAGTTCAAAATGAAAAAAATTTCAAAATCATCTCAGTAAGAAGTGATCACGGAGGAGAATTTGAAAATTCCTTTTTTAAGCAATTCTTTGAAGAAAATGGAATTTCTCACAATTTTTCATGTCCTAGGACACCTCAACAGAATGGTGTAGTAGAAAGAAAAAATAGAAGTCTTCAAGAAATGGCTAGAACTTTGATAAATGAATCAAATATAGAAAAATATTTTTGGGCTGAGGCAGTTAATACATCCTGTTACATTATAAACAGGGTTACCATTAGAAAATTTTTAAACAAAACTCCATATGAGTTATCGAAAAATAGAACTCCTAACATCTCATATTTTCGTGTTTTTGGATGTTATTGTTTCATCTTAAACAACAAAGATAGTCTAGGGAAGTTTGATTCAAAATCTGACAAAGGAATATTTGTTGGATACTCTCAAACTTTAAAAGGATATAGAATTTACAATCTCAAAAGTCAATGTGTGGAAGAAAGCATGCATGTTATATTTAATGAAACTAATGAACCTTCAACCATTGAAAGTCTTGATGATGAATTAGATGAACAGGTGGAAATCCTCAAAGAAATCCATGTAGACACTATGGAAGAATCCCTTCCAACTCCTCCAAAAGGATGGAAAACTGTACCACATCATCCTCATGATGTAATTATTGGTGAAACCTATGATCAAGTACGTACAAGACAATTCTTCAAAGACAAAAACAATAACCTAGCAATGATATCTCAAATTGAACCCAAGCATATAAACGATGCAATACAAGATGATTCATGGATTCAAGCCATGACTGAAGAGCTCACACAATTTGAAAAAAATTAGGTATGGAATCTCGTTCCAAATCCTCTTGATAAAACTATTATTGGAACCAGATGGATTTTCATAAATAAGCTAGATGAAGATGGAAATATTATAAGAAATAAAGCTAGACTAGTTGCTCAAGGGTATAATCAACAAGAAGGAATTGATTATGATAAAACTTATGCTCCAGTAGCTAGACTTGAGGCTATACGAATCCTTCTTGCATATGCAGCACACAAAGGTATAAAACTCTTTCAAATGGATGTTAAAAGTGCATTCTTAAATGGTTTTTTAAACGAAGAAGTTTTTGTTAAACAACCACCCGGATTTGAGGATTCAAAATTTCCAAATCATATTTTTAAATTAACAAAAGCTCTCTATGGTCTAAAACAAGCCCCTAGAGCTTGGTACGAAAGACTTAGTCTTTTCTTACTTGAAAATGACTTTTCTAGAGGAAAAATTGACACTACACTGTTTAAAAAATCATATAAGAAAGATCTTTTAATTGTTCAAATTTATGTGGATGATATCATTTTTGGATCAACAAATGAAAAAATGTGTGATGATTTCTCAAACCTCGTGAAAAGTGAATTTGAAATGAGCATGATGGGAGAATTAAGATACTTTCTAGGACTCCAAATAAAACAATCAGAAGAAGGTATCTTTATCTTTCAAGAAAAATACATCAAAGATATTCTAAAAAAATATGGTATGACAAATGCAAAAATTATGTCTACTCATATGCATCCTTCCTCTAGTCTAGACAAAGATGAAAAAGGAATAAATACTTCTGAAAAAGAATATCGTGGTATGATTGGATCTTTACTTTATTTAACTGCAAGTCGTCCTGACATTGTTTTCTCAGTTGGACTTTGTGCTAGATTCCAAACAAATCCCAAGGAATCTCATCTTACTGCTGTAAAGCGTATTCTCAGATATCTTATAGGTACAACTAACATTGGTCTTTGGTACAAAAGAAGTTCAGAATTTGACTTAAAAGCATTTTGTGATGCTGACTATGCTGGAGACAAAGTAGAAAGAAAAAGTACTAGTGGTGCATGTCAAATCCTAGGAGATTCTCTTACAACATGGTCATGTAAAAAACAAAGTACTATTGCACTCTCCACAACTGAAGTTGAATATGTGTCAGCAGCTAACTGTTGCTCACAGATCATTTGGATAAAAAATCAATTGGAAGACTACTCTCTAAACTACTCCAAGGTACCAATTTATTGTGATAATACTAGTGCTATAAATTTATCAAAAAATCCTATACAACATTCCAGATCTAAACACATTGAAATAAAACACCACTTCATCAGAGATCATGTTCAAAAGGAAAAAGTAGAGTTAATCTTTGTACAAACTCAAAATCAACTAGCTGATATCTTTACCAAACCCTTAATACAAGAGAGATTCAATTTTTTAAAACAAAAATTAAAAATCATTGCTTGTCCCATTGAATCCTCAAAATAAAAAGGAATCTTCCAAATATCCTTTTAAAGCCTTATTTTAAATTAAAAAAAGGGGGGAGGGGGGGACAAAAGAAAAAGTAAATTTTTGTCTGGTTGGGGACAAAAGAGAATGTAAAATTTTGTCTGATTGTCAAAAGTGACACATAGGCAAAAATGTTCCATTTTTCATTAAATTTTTTTATCACATTTATGTCTAATCATTTAAGGAAAAAGGTGAAAAAGGGATATCTTTGCATTTATTGAAAAAATCTTATTTCCATTTTTGATCTTCACCAAGCATACTAGCTTCACCTACCTCACGATTTCCCATCCCTTTTTGCACAGTTCTCAAAATCTCAATAGTAACCATGCACCATTACTTGTACTCTTCATCTTCCACCATGCCTACACTCTTCTCTTTATCATCCACCCAAATTTCTCATTCATCTAATCTCTTCAAGCCTTTCGTATCCCAACACTCTTTCTCTTCACAATCTCTGAAATGTAAAAAACCATGTCTTCCTCAGACATCAACCCTAAACCAGACATCAACACCAAACAACAACCAACTATGTCTTTGTCTGAAACCAACCAAGACATCCTAAACGAAAAACCACTCTCCTTCATTCTTCCAGAAAATCCCAAATCACATGCAAAAACTGCTAAGACTTCTGGAATCTGCAAGTCTTCTCGTCTTCAAAAAACAAAACCTGTGAAATCCACCATTGAAATATCCGATGACTCGGATGAAGAAACTTGCCCAGATGATGCTGAACTTGACTCACATCAAGATGTCATCTTCTCTTCCAAACGTGCTCTCGACCTCTTCAACTCAAAATGGAGGAACATAAGTGTAATCTATGGCAAACCCATGGATTTTGAGAGCTTCACTGTCCGTGGTTACAACATTGAAGAGCTTGTAATTGTTCAAGGCTGGCAAAAGATGTTAACCCTAGAAATCGAAACCTACCCAAAAGTAGTTCGTAGTTTCTATGTTGCAATCCACCCAGAAACCAACGATTTGACTCTCAAATACACCATCAAAGGTATAACCATAACCCTAACTCCATCTCTAATATGTCAAATCCTTAACATCTCTGATTCTAGCATCCATCTCTTTTCACAAGAATGGGTTGGGTTGTACAACACCACCATGGATAATGTTTATCGTGAACTTCTGGTTGATACCACAAAACCCCTAGTGTCTTCAAATATGAATCCCGTCCCTCGCATTTTACACAAAATGTCCATCCATAATGTCATCCCTAGAGCAGGCAGCCTAGAAAAACTATCAAAGTATGACATTCTAGTGATCTTCCATCTCCTAAATCGTCATCCCCTTCACTTAGGATACCTAATCCTAAACTTCATGAAACACACTTGCAGAAAAGGAAGAATGCTCCTTATGGAAGGTTCTTATCACTTGTGTTTAAACACTTCCAAGTCCCCACTGATGATGCCACATCCTTCATGGGTGCTGGATCCATTCATGGTTGTCGCCTCTCAAAGATGAACCTCCCTGTACTTCAAATCCTTGTGCTTCAAAAACGAAAACGACTGGTCAAAACTGCTGATGTTAAGAAAAAGGTTAAAACCTTCACCACAAAAGACCAAGCTGAACCAGAAATGGGTCATTTTATGTCCAAACCAACTAATGCTGAAGCTTCTAAAGCTCACTCTCCACAAATTGAAAAAACTGAATCCCCCGTCAAGGAACCCGTCTCACCTTTCCATCAACCCACTGAACCAAATATCCCTCAAGAGATCCACTCACCAATTCCCTCCATCACAACTCCACCTGATCAATCTCTACCCTCTGAAAACATTGTGTTTACCTCACCTCCAAAAACTGTTGCTGAAGATACCTTTGTCCAAACATCTGAATCTCTAGCTTCCCCAATCACCCAAACTCCAGTTTTTGATCACTCTCCCGTACACTCAGCTGAAATAGATCTCAACATTGCCTCCAACATAACTCCTCCTATAAACGATGATCTTGATGCCTTGCTCTTTCAGCAGCAAGTTCTCAATCAATCTCAAGGCTTAACTTTCTCTGGTGGCTTTGATCCAATTGCTGAAACTCTCTATTCAATCATTCCACCTATTCCTCAAAGCACCTTTTCAACCATCCCTACTGCTGTGCACAACGATGTGTCTGATTTCACTAAGAATCCATTTTCCCCTGCCTCATCCCCTACACCTAACAATCCACCCTCAGAACGCAACCTCAATGACTTTTTTAGCCAAGCTCCAATTTATGATTCTTATGATTCTCCATCTCAGTTTACTCAACAAGAAACAACTGCTCAAGAACACTTTGGCTCTCTAAACTTGTCATGGTTTAATACCACCTCTGCTGATCCTGCTCCAAATTCTTTCAAATCTTTCAAAGAGGATCATATTGCTAACTCAAGCTCATCTCAGGATGACTTATCTGCTCTTCAAAGAGCAGTGGTTAGTATTGGCAGACAGAATCAAGCCTTCTTTGAATGGCATTCCAAAGTGTTTCTTCCAAAAGCATTACCACACATTCCTCCTCCAAACATTCCGGACTTTGATTTCCCGTTTCTTCAGGCTCCACCTCACGGTCCTACTGATAATATTTAAATTGCTAGCTTCATGACTGTTTTGGCATTCCAAGGTGCAAACCCCTTCTTTTTGTGGCTGTCTGTAATACGGTGAACTGACTTTTATGATCGAAAATGTCGGGGCTAAGCAAGAGTCGCCACCGACTTTTATTTTATCCAAATATCGGAAAGGCTAAAAGAACAGGAAAAACCTTTTAAATAAAATAGGGTTCGGGGGGTAATTATGCAAAGGGAAGGTGTAAGGCACCCTTTGCATCCATGGTTTTCCATGGGCTCTTAATTGCTTTGCTCGTTTTTTTTAAAAGAAATGTAGAAGAAGAAGGCGGACTTTAGCTCGTAAATGAGCGTAGCCATTTTGAAGATTTATGAGAAAGAATATGAAAGATTTTTAGAGCAAGGCAAAGCAAATAGGGGGCAATTACCTTATAGTTTGAAAAAGGAGTTCTTTTAGCCTTTCAGGGTGAAAGGGTCTATCCTTGCCATAAGAGGGCAGGAAGCCTTTCATTTGGAGGTTGAAGGGTCGTCGCATTATCGTTCGCCATAAGACTGACCCATGTCGTAGAGAGGCAGGTAGTCTAAGGGAAGGATCAGAATAGCCTTTTCGTAGGCAGCCAGAGGACACCTCAGCCTTTCGTAGGCAACTTCCGAGGGTCGAGATCATGTTTAGTGTATCGAAGGCAGCATCATTAGAGACCCATGATCTTAATCGAGGCAACATGGCTGAGGCATCCTCGTTATTCGAGGGACATGGCTATCCTGCAAAAACACAAGGCAACAAGGCAACAGGCAACAGGCAACAAAGAGGTTACCTCAAAAGCGTGCGTGGGTGCAACAATCACGTGATCAGATTCAGATATTTATCTTATAGTTAAGTGATTCTAATTGAATTAACAAGTTGCACTTCCTAGGGTTACTAACCACATCAATTAATATTGATAATCAAAGCAATAAAGGGAAAGGGGAAAATGAAACCAGCGGGGGGAAGGGAAATTGAAACCAGCGGGATAAACAGATCAATAAGTTTAACACAGGTAATAATTTAAATCAGGGTTTAGGGTTACCGATATTCGAAGCTTTGGCAATTGGCAAACCTTGAAAAGGTGGAAAAAATAGAAAGCAAAATAGGGTGAGTGCATTATCAGTTCGGAGGCAAACAATGCTAACCCTAAAAATAAAAGATAAAGAAATTTAATACAAATAGATAAATAAATAGATACTTAGCTTCGAATTTGATCTGATATGGTTGACAGTCGGAGGAAGCCTCGGGGTTGACCCTGAAAATATATGGCAAAAGCAAAGGCAGAAGAAAATGTGAGTGTATGCGAGTTCAAAACCAGGTTTAAAGGATAAACCCTAAAATAAAAGGAAACAAAATAGACTTTAAAATAATAATTAAATTAAAGACTTAGCTTCGGATCTTGAAGGCGCGTAGTCGGAGTGTATTTGAGAAGCAACCCTGAAAAGGCACAAAGAAACAAATATTTTCAGTGTATGGAATGATCGTCATAAACCCTGATTAGGGTACAAATTAAATAGGAAAAAGAAAATAATTTAATTAATTATTGGTCTTGCGACCTAATTAATTAAATTGGGACGAGAGAATAAAATCGAGCATAACAGGTATTTTTAGGAAATTTTTTAGAATAAAAACAAGATAAATATGAATTTTTGAAAATATATAAGTAATAAATATAAAATAAAAGAAATTAAATAAATATAAAAATAAAATAATTTAAATAAAATAAATATTACATATTATAAATAAATAAGCAAATAAAAGAGAATAAGAGAAAATAAATATGTATAAGAAAATAATTTAAAATAATTATCATAACAATATAATAAACATTATAAGTAATATAATAATTATTATTATTAAGTAAAAAAAAGTTTGTTAAAAGAAAACATAAAAGAAATAAATATATATATATATATAAATATAAGTAAAAATAAGGATTTATGAAATTAAAAAGAAAAAAAATTGGAAACTTAGCGTTTTGATCCAGTGTTGCGCATGCATGATGGTCTTTGGTGCACCTGCGTGTACTAGGCATTGGATCAAGCGGATGATCAAATGAATGGCCATGATAATGAGGGAGCACCATAGCGCGTGTTTCATAATGCATGTGATCCATCTGGGTTTGATTCAAAAAGGCGCGCCAGAAACAACCAATGGGGAGACGCCACGGAGTCATCTTCAACCTCCCCTCCGTCGTCTTAGCCTTGTACCTGGCTTTTAGCAACGGACGCTTCCATAGCTACAGACCTTCCTCATACGAATACAAGCAAACGAGAGAAAAAATATTTCGCGGGGCCACCATTCAAATCGTCTGGACCTCACGAATTCACCTATGGCCTCAATTAAGTCAAAGATCACCTGTATTGAAAAGCCCTAAAACGAAACCTAACAATCTAACAATGGCGTTTGGTCTTAAACGTGCCCAGAAATAAAATTAAAGTTC
The DNA here is from genome assembly GCF_029867415.1 of Vicia villosa. Lineage (NCBI taxonomy): Eukaryota > Viridiplantae > Streptophyta > Magnoliopsida > Fabales > Fabaceae > Vicia > Vicia villosa. The sequence continues at coordinate 398,564 of NW_026705545.1, read as the reverse complement.
CAGAAATATTAATAACATGATGGCAAACATGAATATGCATTGAAATCTTGTTAATAATGCATCAATGATCATATTCGAACAAAGTTTAAATCGGCCAAAGAATGACTTACAGTGATTCGTTCTTGATGTTTCAGAGCCTAAGAATGGTTGGAGAAGCTTCCTTGATGCTCCTAGTACGTGTTGCAATCAAGAAAATACCTTGAATTGGTCTGCAATTCAGAATTTGTGTTTGAGTTTTTTGAACTTTTGTGCTCGAATTCTAGGGTTCTTGAGGCAGAGAATTCGTCCCCTTGTGATCTGGAAAGCCTTACTATATATAATAGCTCAAATTAGGTTAACAATTGTAGGCTGAATCTTATTGAATCATATAATTGGAGATTTGATTGATCCTTGATTTTTTAAACTTCCAATTATGGCCAATTTCAATCTTTTTGTCCAAATCTTGCCTTGCACGAAATTTGATTGGTATTTTGGTGTAAATGTAAATTGAATTTGATTGGAAAGAGGTCTTTTAAGAAAATATTTGATTTTCCATGATTTATATAAATTAATTATCACTTTTAAATGATCAAAAATTTATATAAAATCAAATAAGAATTCAAAAACTCGTGGGAATTAGGTTTGAGGCTTTAGATGACTTATGGATCAAGATTGAATCAAGATAACTTAGGCCCATTTGCAAAAATATTCAAATTCTTTCACATTTTTCCCTCCAAAATAGCCCAACTTTGACAAGGCCTATTTCTCTCAATTTTTGAGGTATGGAAGTAATCTAGGACTTTTTAGAAACCTTAGAGAGTCCTCTAATCAGTGTCTTTGGTCTCATATCAAAATTCTTCTCCATGATCTTTATATGTCCTTTTGAAAAAAGTGCCTTTTTGTTGACTTTTGAAAAGGACCTATAATGTTTTAGTCCATATCTCTCAAATGAAGCATTTCTAGACTTGGCATGTGAGAGACAAATTTGTAGAGAATTCAATTTCCTTCAAAATGAGCTTTGGATGGAAAATTTCTGATGTTCCATGTGAGAGTTATAGCTTGTCAAAGTTCAGTTGACTTTCTCCTATATAAACCCTAATTTAGAAACTTTTTGATTTGTTGATTTTTGATCTTTCCTTGATGAACCATGATCAATTCTTGATCAAATGGTGAATGATACTTCAATATGAGGATCTTGACAAAAAAATAAGGAGTTTTGACTTTACTTTGCCCACAGTTGACTTTTAGGTCAACCTTGTCGACTATTGACTTTCTAAACAATTGAGTGACCAATCCTTTGAATTGAGACTTGATACTTGTCATGGACATAATGTGAGATATATTGAGCCATATGGGATGTCTTGGAGCCATTGATTCACTGATTTTCCTTTGAATAAACCAAACCTTAGTTTCAGAGCCTTGTATAGGAGAGTGTGTCTTGGAGCTTTATGTATTGATTTGAACTTGTATAAGAGAAATAGTATGGGCAAATTTTGGGGTATGACAGCTGCCCCTGTTTAATTATCTTAAACCTGAAGATGTAGAGTGGTTTGTATGCCAGTCGGTATCTGAAGGTGGAAGATGATTGAACACTAGAATACCAAGAAATTTGCCCTAGCTGAAGTAGGGACTTTTGTTGGAGATGGGCTTGAAGACGCCATCCAGGTGTTTGAGAGTCAGAATATGTCGTACGTTAGACTGTTTCTGAGGAATAGACTTAGGTTGAGTCGTACATTAGAGTGGGTCTAATTTGCATCCGTAGATGTCTGGAAAACCGCGCGTTAGGTTGAAGAATAAACCGTGCGTTAGACTATTCTTAATTGCATCCTCAGATGTCTGGAAAACCGTGCGTTAGGTCGAAGAATAAATCGTGCGTTAGACTATTCTCAATTGCATCCTCAGATGTCTGGAAAACCGTGCGTTAGGTTGAAGAATAAATCGTGCGTTAGACTATTCTCAATTGCATCCTCAGATGTCTGGAAAACCGTGCGTTAGGTTGAAGAATAAATCGTGCGTTAGACTATTCTCAATTGCATCCTCAGATGTCTGGAAAACCGTGCGTTAGGTTGAAGAATAAATCGTGCGTTAGACTATTCTCAATTGCATCCTCAGATGTCTGGAAAACCGTGCGTTAGGTTTTGCTTTGAATAATATTTGATTCTTTGTAGTGTACCTGTCAAATATTATTAGTTTTTTATGCAATATTGTGATGCGTGAGCTATGTGCTCCTCAAAATAAATGAGGGACGTGCATGTGAAGTAATGTATGCGATGTATGACTATGCTTTATGATTTATGATGTATGACTATGATTGGTGCTTTTTGGAACATCTTGACTGAGAGGATGGATCTTTTTGTTGTCGATCTTATCTTGGAAACACTCGACTGGGGATTTATGATTATTGCTTGGGGATGATCAGTAACTTGATACACCCTGACTGGGGATAAGAGATATTGATAAATTCTGTTGGGGAACTATGTCTTTTGTTGAGAGTATTGAAGATATCTTCTTAATGAATACTCTGTGGGGATTCCTTCAGATTATTGACTTTGAAGGAGGACTTCTGGATTACCTTAGACATTTTCTCTTTGCCTTTCCTATCTAATGAACTAATAGATATTTTTATGACAGAAAAGATAGATGACAATCATGTTCATATGCATATGTTCATTCAACATTATCATTGGACGTTTGCGTATTCGAAAAAGAGAAAAATGAAAACTCGATAGAGAGAAAATAACTTGTATTAAGAAAGCCATGAATAGGCAGAAATAAAGAACACATTGTGTTTTTTTTTTGAAAAAAAGTACAGAAAAAAGAAAACTAGCTATGTGGAAACAATCCTATTGAGTTTCAATTCTGCTATTGCTATTATGTCTTCGAGCATCTCATCCCTTGCTTGTTGGAGGACGATGATTGAATCGATCTAAGCCCTTTGAACTTGATGTTGTAGATATATCTGATTGATGAGCAACTTAAACGAGACTTAGTCGCACGCTTTATCCCTAACTTTTGCCTAGGCCGCCCTTTCAGGTTTTCAGTCTAGCAGGATACCCTTTTTTGCCCAAGTCGCCCTTTCGGGTTTTCAACTTGCCGGGCGTACATTTTTTTTATATATATCCCTAATTTTTGCCCAAACCCTTTTGGTTTTCCGGGATGCCCTTACTTTTGTCTAGGTACGTCGACCTAGCGGGTCGCATTTATGCGTAGTATTTTTTGACTATGTCTGCGTTCACAGGCTGTGGAAAGTCTTCTCCGTCCATTGTAGTGAGTATCATTGCTCCTCTAGAGAAAATTTTCTTGATTACGAATGGTCCCTCATAGGTGGGAATCCACTTGCCCCTAGGATCACCTTGTGGTAGAATAATCCTCTTTATGACCAAGTCCCCAGTCTGATAAACTTGTTGTTTGACTCTTTTGTTGAATGCCTTGATCATACGCTTCTGATACAATTGTCCATGACAAACAGCCGCAAGCCTCTTCTCGTCGATCAGATTTATCTGGTCTAGTCGAGTCTGAATCCATTCGTCTTCATCTAACTCTGCCTCCTTCATGATTCTCAAGGATGGAATCTGAACTTCAATCGGTAACACAGCTTCCACACCATAGACTAGTGAAAACGGGGTTGCCCCAGTTGATGTACGTGCGGAAGTACGGTAACCGTGAAGAGAAAACGGTAACATCTCGTGCCAATCCTTATAAGTCACAGTCATTTTCTGTACAATCTTCTTTATGTTCTTGTTGGCGGCTTCCACAGCGCCATTCATCTTTGGTCTATATGGAGAAGAATTGTGGTGCTTGATGTTGAACTGTGTGTAGAGCTCAGTGATCATCTTGTTATTTAAATTGGTACCATTGTGTGTGATAATCCTTTCGGGGATGCCATACCGACAAATGAGGTTATGCTTAATAAATCGAGCCACTACATTCTTGGTAACAGAGGCGAATGAAGCAGCCTCTACCCATTTGGTGAAGTAATCGATGGCCACCAGGATGAAGCGGTGTCCATTGGAAGCGGTCGGTTTGATCTCTCCGATCATATCAATGCCCCACATTGCAAAAGGCCAAGGAGCAGTTAGAACATTTAGAGGAACTGGAGGTACGTGTACTTTGTCGGCGTATATCTGGCATTTGTGGCATGTTCTAGAATGTTGGTGACAGTCAGCTTCCATAGTGGACCAGTAGTAACCTGCTCTCAGAATCTTTTTAGCCATAGTATGTCCACTAGAATGGGTTCCAAAAGTACCATCACGCATGTCCTCCATGACCTCTTCAGCTTCCTTCTTGTTCACACAACGAAGTAAGGTTGAGTCATGATTGCGCTTGTATAAGGTTCCATTGCTCAGAAAGAACTTGGATGCGAACCTTCTCAAGAATTTCTTGTCACTGATGGATGCCCCTTCAGGGTATTCTTGAGTCTCGAGGTATCTTTTTACTTCGTGAAACCATGGTTTTTCTTCAACCTCGTCAGTAACTATCTCGTAACAGTATGCTGGTTCGTCATATCTTTCAATGATAACTATAGGAGCCTCGTTGTCCCATCTGACCTTGAACATGGATGACATAGTAGCTAACGCGTCTGCCAGTTGATTCTCCTCTCGGGGAATGTGTTCAAAATTAATCTCTTCGAAGTGTGGAATTAAAGATAGCACCAAATCTTTATAAGGCATGAGATTAGGATGCTTCGTGTCCCATTCTCCTTTGATCTGACTGATTACTAGGGCTGAATCCCCATATACTTCTAAGAACTTGATTCTTAAGTCGATAGCAGCTCTGAGTCCCAAGATGCATGCTTCATACTCAGCCATATTGTTGGTACAGTCGAAGCATAGTCTTGCTGTGAACGGGGTGTGTCCACCTTCGGGAGAGACAATCACAGCGCAAATACCATTACCAAGTGCATTCAAAGCTCCATCAAAAACCATAGTCCATCGGGATCCTGGTTCTGGTCCTTCATCCGGGCCAGGTTGTTCTAATCAGTAACAAGCATAACATCTTCATCTGGAAATTCAAAACTCATGGATTGGTAGTCGTCTACAGCTTGTTGAGCCAAATGATCTGCCACTACGCTTCCTTTGATTGCTTTCTGTGTTGTGTATTGGATGTCATACTCTGTTAATATCATTTTCCATCTTGCTATTCGTCCAGAAAGAGCAGGCTTTTCGAACACGTATTTGATAGGATCCATTCTAGAGATCAACAAAGTGGTATGATTCAAAATATACTGTCTCAGTCGGCGAGCAGCCCATGCCAAAGCACAGCAAGTTTTCTCGAGCAGTGAGTATCTTGTTTCACAGTCGGTAAACTTTTTGCTAAGGTAGTATATTGCATGCTCTTTTTGACCGGACTCGTCATGTTGCCCCAGTACGCACCCCATCGAGTTCTCTAACACTGTTAAGTACATGATTAGAGGTCTTCCTTCAGTAGGTGGTATCATGATCGGAGGTTCTTGCAGGTACTTCTTGATTTTGTCAAAGGCTTCTTGACATTGGTCATTCCACTTTACTACCTGATCTTTCCTCAACAACTTGAAGATTGGTTCACAAGTAGCGGTCAGATGGGAGATAAATCTAGCAATGTAGTTCAGACGTCCCAGGAATCCTCTAACTTCTTTCTCGTTTCGCGGAGCAGGCATCTCTTGTATAGATTTTACCTTTGCAGGATCGACTTCAATACCTTTACTACTAACAACGAAACCCAGCAGCTTACCAGACCTTACGCCAAAGGTACACTTGTTCGGATTCAGTCTCAGCTTGTACTTCTTCAACCTATCAAACAACTTCTGCAAATGTACCAGATGTTCTTCTTCGGTGTTGGACTTTGCAATCATATCAACAACATAAACTTCTATTTCTTTGTGGATCATATCGTGGAACAAAGCTACCATTGCACGTTGATATGTTGCCCCAGCGTTCTTCAACCCAAACGGCATGACCTTGTAACAGAAAGTGCCCCAAGGCGTAGTGAAAGTTGTCTTTCCCATGTCTTCGGGTGCCATCTTGATCTGATTATAACTTGAGAAACCATCCATGAAGGAGAACACCTTGCATTGCGCAGCACTATCAACTAGAATGTCAATATGTGGCAAGGGAAAATCATCCTTAGGACTTGCTTGATTCAAATCTCTATAGTCTACACACATTCTGACCTTTCCATCCTTCTTGGGTACGGGTACTATGTTGGCAATCCATGGCGGATAACTCACTACTTTCTGGAACCCAGCGTTGAATTGTTTCTCGACCTCTTCTTTGATTTTCTGAGCCATGTCAGGTCTGCTTCTTCGTAACTTCTGTTTAACCGGGGGACTATTTTCTTTGACCGGTAGACGGTGGACCACGATATCAGTATCGAGCCCAGGCATATCTTCGTAGGACCAAGCAAAGATCTCAACATTGTCTCGTAACATCTGGATCAATCTTTGTTTGACAGCATCCTCTAATTCAGCCCCTATCTTGATCTCTTTCTTTTCTTCGTCGGTACCTATGTTCACAACCACAATTGGCTCTTCGTGTGGCTGTATAGTCTTCTTTTCTTGCTCTAGTAATCTGGCAAGTTCTCTAGGCACTTCACAATCTTCCTCACCTTCATCCTCAGCTTGGTAGATCGGATTTTCAAAGTCATATTTAGCAATAGCAGAGTCGTTATCAATAGGATCCAGAGTGGATATGGATCTGTAGTGCATTATGTGGGTGTGTGTGAGAACACATAGCTATAAAAGTAAAGAAAAATAAAAGCGAACACACAATTTGAATACGAAACGTCCAATGTTTTATTGAATGAAAATATGCTTATGAAATGACAAGCCCTAACAATGGACCATTGTGCCTCGGGCAGGACACACGGCTTTAGAGTTTATTGTTTATTGAAGTACAGAATTTAAAATTGGAAATAAAAAAGAAAGCAGGAAATGAAACTAAGAATGGCAATTACTCCTGACTATAGGAGATAGAAACAATGTCTTCAGTCTTCCAGTTGTCCAGCCCTTTGTCTGATGTAGGGAAGATCCACTTGTCCAGGTTGTAATTATCTTCATCTTCTCCAATGGCATTGACCCCCTTGCTAATGAAATGATGCTTCAAACCTTCCGGACAAGGATGTTGTTCTCCCTTCTGATCCTTAGCAGTGCGGCCTAAACCCCATTTGTTGGACTTGTATGGAATATCAGGTAATTGCCCCCAGATGGTACAGCCACCTTCTTCTACCACAGCCCTAGCGTCTTTTAGAGAAGCCATTGCAGGAATAACCCCAGTAACTTTAGGAGGAGTGTAGACGTGCTTAGTCTCAGGAACCACTTGGGGGACCAATTCGAACGCTAGACGGGGAGATTCAAAAGCTTCTCCAGTGAATTCAAGATACTTGGTCTCATCTATGAAGCTCACCACATACTCTTCTTCACCATACACAGTGACGATCTTGCCTTTCGCTGGGTATTTCAGTTTCTGATGGAGAGTTGAAGTCGCAGCATTTTCCCCATGTATCCAAGGACGTCCAAGTAGACATGAATAGGCGGGACGAATATCCATCACATAGAACACAGTATTGAAAGTCTGGGAACCTACTCTGATTGGGAGCTCAACTTCGCCATACACAGTACTCATTGTGCCATCGAAAGCTTTTACTATCACATCACTGGATTTCAACTCAATTCTGTCAACTTTGAGTTTGTCCAGCACCAACTTAGGTAGCACATTCAGAGACGAGCCATTGTCAACCAGTACATGAGCCAGGGTGGTACCACCACATTCAATGGAGATATGCAGTGCCTTTTTATGATTCTTTCTGTTAGACGCTGGCCTTAGGATCTAGAGGGGGTGAATAGATCGTTCACAGTTTTACGGAGTTAAACGACTTTTCAGCGGAAGTGATTCTGAATCGACTCGCGTCTATTCCGAACCACTATCGAAACGATTGTATATGTGTTTAAAACCAATCAAAAACTTGAGGTAAGTGATAAGAGTATACGTTGCAGAATCAAAGCGTTGCTCTTATTGAAAATCAGATTAACTTCTTGTATGATGGACAATGTTTGCAATGCAGTAAAAGTGATAGAAACAAATATAAAAACACTTGGTGATAATGATCAAATTGACGGTGATTCAATATGTGATGGATTGTGATGTTTATATGAGTTCTTAATTCACAATCTTAACACTCGAATCGTTGATCAATTTGCTATTATAACCAAACATGAACAGAACGTAAATGAAAAAGTAAAAGCGACAAGAACACGATATTTGTTTAGGCAGTTCGTCGATCGTCCTCGCTACGACTATGTCTGCCCCCAATTCCAAACTGAAATTGGGAAATCTTTCATTAATGTTGAAAGTAGTATATACAAAGAAGATAACAAAGCGATAAACCATAAACCAATTATGTCGATCCTTTGAATCTTCTTCCCCCTTAATCTTGAGTCAGATCAAGGTTATCCAAGAGCGTCACGTGATCCCTTTTCTGCAGTGTCTTCAATTCCCTCGAACCCTTGTTCTTCAATCTTCACACTCAGATGATTCTTCTATGAACACTCTTGATAAAAACCCCCAAGAAATACCTATCTTGGATGGACAAAACCCGCAGATTTTATTCACCAAAAACCCCACAAATCTTCACCCACTAGGAATCTTCAATTCCGTTCCATGGACGTTATCAAACTCGATCACTAACCCTCAACGCAAGAATGATTATGTGTAATTGCGTTGGAGATGACGAAGAACGAAGATGAGAAGCCTTTGTGTATCTTTCAGTCGTTGGTGTTGATTTCAATAATTGACATGGAATGATATATATAGTTGCTGGTATGTTGGAGCAGAGAAAACACATAATTTGGGAAGTTTTCAGCAATTAGGTTGACCTACTTTAGTGCTTAGGTCGACCTAACAGAAGCAGAGTTGAAGTTGTCCCAGTTAGGTTGACCTGTTAGGTTGGCCTAAGATCTGTTAGGTTGACCTGCTGAAGGTTTAGGTCGACCTAAAGTCAGTTAGGTTGACCTGTTGAAGGTTTAGGTCGACCTAAAGTCAGTTGTTTCCAGTTAGGTCGACCTGTTGAAGGTTTAGGTCGACCTAAAGTCAGTTGAAATGCATTTTTGTGACTTTTCTTCAGTTTAGGTCGACCTAGGAGTGTGGGTAGGTCGACCTAACAATGACATGTGTAAATCCCTTCAGTTTAGGTCGACCTGGGAGTGTGGGTAGGTCGACCTAACAGTGACCTTGTCAGTTTTGCTGAGTTTGCTCTGGTTTTGAGTCGACCTAGGGCTTTGCTTGGTCGACCTAACAGATGCAATACCATTTTCTGAGTGATTTGAGCTTCATAATCTTCCATTGTCTTGAGTCATTCATTTATGCTTTTGTATTTGGTTGCTTGTGATGTTTGCCATGAATCAAAAACTCATTTGTGAGTGTATGCTTGTTCTTACAAACTCCCCCTTTTTGATGATGGCAAACATTTGATTAAATGACGAAAGCTCCCCCGGTCTTGTATGCGTAAGCTCCCCCGTACTAAGCTCCCCCGTACTCTCAACTCATCTCCCCCTTTGACAACATCAAAAAAAAAAAAAATCCAGGAGAATAGTAGAAGAGAATAACAAAATAATCTAAACAAAACAATGTCTTACATAACACAATAGTAAAGAAATAGAGCATAATATCCAAACATATTTAAAGGTACAAACCAAGCTTAAGTTCAAGTAATAAAAGACATAATATCATGACAGAAATGAGATGCAATGCAATGAAACGAACTAATGCAATGCTCGCTAACGTTTGCCCAAACATGTTAGATGTATGCTTATTCTACTATTTTTATGTCCAAACATGATATGTTATGAGTAATGATGAACAACATATACATGTAAATGAGATAGGTGGAGAAGCATATAAGAAGTCACTATAAACATGTTAATTGATAGCATATTATAGCATCAATGATATTTTTGGAAGTGAACAACAAACATGTTACCACTTTCTCAATTATAGGTATCTCGTCATCATTTCGTAGAATGAAGTATATTCCTCTAGTCAATGTGGAATGATACTTGATGTGATGATGAACTACCTTCATACTGAGAGAGATGTTAGCTTGAGCATAATCAATATATATAAAGTAAAGGAATAAAATTAAGAAAACAAACGCATTTAGCTCAAATTAGAGATATCTAATATCCCTAATTCCCAATGAATGTTGAAGAACTGCTCCGTTGCAAGAGGTTTGGTGAAGATGTCAGCTAGTTGCTTCTTGCTCTTCAAGTTTATGGTACTTGTGTTGTCGCACATGATAGGTATACGATCAAGCATAGGCCATATGTAGGAGTTCCACGTAGATATCGCAGAATTCTTTTGACAGCTTTTAAGTGAGATTCCTTTGGACAAGATTGATGTCTTTCTCATCTTTGTCTAGGTTAGTATTTGTTGCCATAGGTGTGTCAATCTCCTTCGCTTCACTCATTCCAAGTCTTTTGAGCAGCTCCATGAGACTCATCTCAAATTCACTCTTCCTATTGATTGTAACCTTGAGCAACTAATCTAGCTTTGTTTCTAGTGATAACTCCGTTCTCATTAAGTTTGTTACGAAAAACCCATCTAGTACCGATTACTTGATGATCTCCCGGATGAGAGACAAAGTCCCAAACATCATTCTGTTTAAGTTGGTTTAATTCTTCTTGCATGGCCATTAGCCAATGCTCATCAAGTAATGCGTCCTTCACGTTTTTCGGTTCAAATTTGTCCAGGCCTTAGGAAGTTCTTCATTGTTTGAGATACTTTCTTTTTCAACACTATCATGAGACTCATCTTTCTCTTTCTTAGCATCTTCCTTTGCAACACTTTCACTTTCGTCTTCCTTATCTTTGACAATTTCTTCAGTGGATGGGCCTGCACTATCAAAAGATATACCTTTCTCGACACATTTTGCATAAGATTCATCAAAAAGAACACATGAACTGACTCTTCAACAATAAGTAGTAACTGAATTGATGGAACCTATATGCCTATATGCCTTACTAGATTGAGAGTAAAAAAAATATGCCTTCTTCCAAGTTTTAGCATATAAATGTGGTTTACCCATGTGCCATTAAACATGATCTCTCTTTTCTTAATATGTTCTATTGTGCAGCCAAAATTTGTAAAAGTTACTTTGAAGTCTTTGTCGCACAATTGACTAATACTTAGGAGATTATGTTTAAGACCTTCTACTTAGTAACACATCAGTTATAGTTGTGGTAGACGGGTTACCTACACTTCTTTTACCAAGTATAGCTCCCCGATTGTTGTCTCCATAGGTGACATACCCCTTTTTCTTTGCGTGGAACTTTAACAAAGAGTGATATGTCTCCCGTCATGTGTCTTGAACATCCGCTATCAAGGAACCACAACCTTTCGGCAATGTCAAGACACTTTTCCTGCAAAATTAATTTATAGTGGAAGGTCCCCAATCTTCATTGGGTCCTGGGTGGTGAGTACATAAACTGTTGCATTTAGGCAACCATTGAGATACTCCTTTAGGAACTAAAATCCTCCTAAATTTGCATTTTTCAATGGTATGTCCCTTTTTGCAACAATAGTGACAGGTAATATGATGAGAATATGCTGTTTTGCTAGTTGATACTTTTGGTACAAAAGTGTATTTACTATATAAAGGAGTATACGATCTTTTGAACTTATTTGGATCAACCGCAAACGTCATTTTTGGTTGTAGAGCCTTATCTAATTTGGCCTTTAGGTCTCTCACTTCTTTTTGCCAAATATGACATGTCTCACAACCAAACCATGATGTAGGATCTTCCTCAATTTTATCCTTTTGAATATCTAGCATAGATTGTTTCAAAGCTTCCATGTCCTTTTCGGTCTTCTCAACTTTTGATTCAAGATATGAAAAAATTTTCTTATTTGAGGCCAAAAGTTTAAAAGCTTCAATTGCATCTCTATGTAGTTCTTCAAAGGCTAATTTTAATTGAGCATGAGATACCTTATCTACAAGTTCAGGTTTAAGATGACTTACACGTTTCTTTTTCTTGTGTTGATGAGCCGTAAGACATAAGTTTGTCAATTCTTCTTCATCGCTTGATGAGTCTTCACTAGATGAATCACTTTCCCATGCTATGTAGGCTCTTCTAGATTTGTTGTGACCTTTGCTTTGGTTCTTCTCTTTCTCCTTCTCAAGGTATGGACAATCCGGTTTGTAGTGACCGACTTTGCCACAATTGAAGCAAGGACCTTTGATTTTTCCTTTGTTATTGTCATCTTGTTTGAACTTGTTTGATTGCTTTCTATAGTTGATCAACCCTTTGTCAGAATGTTTTGCTCCATTTTTCTTTAGGTATTTGTGGTATCTTCGCACAAACAGTTCCATTTCCTCATCATCGGAGTCTTCATCATCACTTGTATCACTATCCTCTAGCTCTTGTCTTGAGGTCTTGGAGCTTGAAGCTTTTAGAGCTATTGACTTCTTCTCTACCTCTTTCTCCATGTTCTTCTCTTTCTTTGCCCTTTTCTCATGCATGTCAAGGCATTTAAGATGTTGTTCATGTTCTTCTAGTTTACCAAAGAGAGTGGTGATGTCTAAGGTGTTTAGATCATTTGCTTCCTTTATTGCTGTAACCTTGGGTTGCCATTCCCTGTTCAAACATCTTAAGATTTTGTTAGTAGCAACTGCATTGGAAACAGGTCTATCAAGAGAATTTAAACGATTTTTCAAGTGAACAAATCTCTTCTGCATGTTTTTGATGGATTCACCATCTTCCATGTGGAAGAGTTCGAATTCTTGAGTTAGCGTATTGATTCTAGCTAGTTTGACATCATCCGTTCCCTCGTGGGCAACTTGCAATGTGTCCCACATAGCTTTAGCGGATCTACAATGGGAAATGCGATAGTATTCATCAACTCCTAGAGCTGAGATTAGAATGTTTCTCGCTTTCCAATCGTATGCATATCTCTTTTCATCTTCAGCATCCCAAGTATTTTCTGGTTTTGGAACAACTGCACCAGCTGCATTTGTCATGGTGATCTGAAAGGGACCATTGACAATAGCTGTCCAGATGTTCCTATCAATTGCATTGATGTGGACACACATACAATCCTTCCAATAGCCATAGTTTTCACCGTTGAAAACTGGAGCTCTATTGTGAGCCCCTTTAGGTCCGGAAGCCATCTTTCCAATAAGTGTTTCACGTAGCACGGAATAAACCAGAGCTCTTGATGCCACTTGTTAGACGCTGGCCTTAGGATCTAGAGGGGGGTGAATAGATCGTTCACAGTTTTACGGAGTTAAACGACTTTTCAGCGGAAGTGATTCTGAATCGACTCGCGTCTATTCCGAACCACTATCGAAACGATTGTATATGTGTTTAAAACCAATCAAAAACTTGAGGTAAGTGATAAAAGTATACGTTGCAGAATCAAAGCGTTGCTCTTATTGAAAATCAGATTAACTTCTTGTATGATGGACAATGTTTGCAATGCAGTAAAAGTGATAGAAACAAATATACAAACACTTGGTGATAATGATCAAATTGACGGTGATTCAATATGTGATGGATTGTGATGTTTATATGAGTTCTTAATTCACAATCTTAACACTCGAATCGTTGATCAATTTGCTATTATAACCAAACATGAACAGAACGTAAATGAAAAAGTAAAAGCGACAAGAACACGATATTTGTTTAGGCAGTTCGTCGATCGTCCTCGCTACGACTACGTCTGCCCCCAATTCCAAACTGAAATTGGGAAATCTTTCATTAATGTTGAAAGTAGTATATACAAAGAAGATAACAAAGCGATAAACCATAAACCAATTATGTCGATCCTTTGAATCTTCTTCCCCCTTAATCTTGAGTCAGATCAAGGTTATCCAAGAGCGTCACGTGATCCCTTTTCTGCAGTGTCTTCAATTCCCTCGAACCCTTGTTCTTCAATCTTCACACTCAGATGATTCTTCTATGAACACTCTTGATAAAAACCCCCAAGAAATACCAATCTTGGATGGACAAAACCCGCAGATTTTATTCACCAAAAACCCCACAAATCTTCACCCACTAGGAATCTTCAATTCCGTTCCATGGACGTTATCGAACTCGATCACTAACCCTCAACGCAAGAATGATTATGTGTAATTGCGTTGGAGATGACGAAGAACGAAGATGAGAAGCCTTTGTGTATCTTTCAGTCGTTGGTGTTGATTTCAATAATTGACATGGAATGATATATATAGTTGCTGGTATGTTGGAGCAGAGAAAACACATAATTTGGGAAGTTTTCAGCAATTAGGTTGACCTACTTTAGTGCTTAGGTCGACCTAACAGAAGCAGAGTTGAAGTTGTCCCAGTTAGGTCGACCTATTAGGTTGGCCTAAAATCTGTTAGGTTGACCTGCTGAAGGTTTAGGTCGACCTAAAGTCAGTTAGGTTGACCTGTTGAAGGTTTAGGTCGACCTAAAGTCAGTTGTTTCCAGTTAGGTCGACCTGTTGAAGGTTTAGGTCGACCTAAAGTCAGTTGAAATGCATTTTTGTGACTTTTCTTCAGTTTAGGTCGACCTAGGAGTGTGGGTAGGTCGACCTAACAGTGACATGTGTAAATCCCTTCAGTTTAGGTCGACCTGGGAGTGTGGGTAGGTCGACCTAACAGTGACCTTGTCAGTTTTGCTGAGTTTGCTCTGGTTTTGAGTCGACCTAGGGCTTTGCTTGGTCGACCTAACAGATGCAATACCATTTTCTGAGTGATTTGAGCTTCATAATCTTCCATTGTCTTGAGTCATTCATTTATGCTTTTGTATTTGGTTGCTTGTGATGTTTGCCATGAATCAAAAACTCATTTGTGAGTGTATGCTTGTTCTTACAAACTCCCCCTTTTTGATGATGGCAAACATTTGATTAAATGACGAAAGCTCCCCCGGTCTTGTATGCGTAAGCTCCCCCGTACTCTCAACTCATCTCCCCCTTTGACAACATCAAAAAAAAAATCCAGGAGAATTGTAGAAGAGAATAACAAAATAATCTAAACAAAACAATGTCTTACATAACACAATAGTAAAGAAATAGAGCATAATATCCAAACATATTTAAAGGTACAAACCAAGCTTAAGTTCAAGTAATAAAAGATATAATATCATGACAGAAATGAGATGCAATGCAATGAAACGAATTAATGCAATGCTCGCTAACGTTTGCCCAAACATGTTAGATGTATGCTTATTCTACTATTTTTATGTCCAAACATGATATGTTATGAGTAATGATGAACAACATATACATGTAAATGAGATAGGTGGAGAAGCATATAAGAAGTCACTATAAACATGTTAATTGATAGCATATTATAGCATCAATGATATTTTTGGAAGTGAACAACAAACATGTTACCACTTTCTCAATTATAGGTATCTCGTCATCATTTCGTAGAATGAAGTATATTCCTCTAGTCAATGTGGAATGATACTTGATGTGATGATGAACTACCTTCATACTGAGAGAGATGTTAGCTTGAGCATAATCAATATATATATAAAGTAAAGGAATAAAATTAAGAAAACAAACGCATTTAGCTCAAATTAGAGATATCTAATATCCCTAATTCCCAATGAATGTTGAAGAACTGCTCCGTTGCAAGAGGTTTGGTGAAGATGTCAGCTAGTTGCTTCTTGCTCTTCAAGTTTATGGTACTTGTGTTGTCGCACATGATAGGTATACGATCAAGCATAGGCCATATGTAGGAGTTCCACGTAGATATCGCAGAATTCTTTTGACAGCTTTTAAGTGAGATTCCTTTGGACAAGATTGATGTCTTTCTCATCTTTGTCTAGGTTAGTATTTGTTGCCATAGGTGTGTCAATCTCCTTCGCTTCACTCATTCCAAGTCTTTTGAGCAGTTCCATGAGACTCATCTCAAATTCACTCTTCCTATTGATTGTAACCTTGAGCAACTAATCTAGCTTTGTTTCTAGTGATAACTCCGTTCTTATTAAGTTTGTTACGAAAAACCCATCTAGTACCGATTACTTGATGATCTCCCGGATGAGAGACAAAGTCCCAAACATCATTCCGTTTAAGTTGGTTTAATTCTTCTTGCATGGCCATTAGCCAATGCTCATCAAGTAATGCGTCCTTCACGTTTTTCGGTTCAAATTTGTCCAGGCCTTAGGAAGTTCTTCATTGTTTGAGATACTTTCTTTTTCAACACTATCATGAGACTCATCTTTCTCTTTCTTAGCATCTTCCTTTGCAACACTTTCACTTTCGTCTTCCTTATCTTTGACAATCTTTTCAGTGGATGGGCCTGCACTATCAAAAGATATACCTTTCTCGACACATTTTGCATAAGATTCATCAAAAAGAACACATGAACTGACTCTTCAACAATAAGTAGTAACTGAATTGATGGAACCTATATGCCTATATGCCTTACTAGATTGAGAGTAAAAAAAATATGCCTTCTTCCAAGTTTTAGCATATAAATGTGGTTTACCCATGTGCCATTAAACATGATCTCTCTTTTCTTAATATGTTCTATTGTGCAGCCAAAATTTGTAAAAGTTACTTTGAAGTCTTTGTCGCACAATTGACTAATACTTAGGAGATTATGTTTAAGACCTTCTACTTAGTAACACATCAGTTATAGTTGTGGTAGACGGGTTACCTACACTTCTTTTACCAAGTATAGCTCCCCGATTGTTGTCTCCATAGGTGACATACCCCTTTTTCTTTGCGTGGAACTTTAACAAAGAGTGATATGTCTCCCGTCATGTGTCTTGAACATCCGCTATCAAGGAACCACAACCTTTCGGCAATGTCAAGACACTTTTCCTGCAAAATTAATTTATAGTGGAAGGTCCCCAATCTTCATTGGGTCCTGGGTGGTGAGTACATAAACTGTTGCATTTAGGCAACCATTGAGATACTCCTTTAGGAACTAAAATCCTCCTAAATTTGCATTTTTCAATGGTATGTCCCTTTTTGCAACAATAGTGACAGGTAATATGATGAGAATATGCTGTTTTGCTAGTTGATACTTTTGGTACAAAAGTGTATTTACTATATAAAGGAGTATACGATCTTTTGAACTTATTTGGATCAACCGCAAACGTCATTTTTGGTTGTAGAGCCTTATCTAATTTGGCCTTTAGGTCTCTCACTTCTTTTTGCCAAATATGACATGTCTCACAACCAAACCATGATGTAGGATCTTCCTCAATTTTATCCTTTTGAATATCTAGCATAGATTGTTTCAAAGCTTCCATGTCCTTTTCGGTCTTCTCAACTTTTGATTCAAGATATGAAAATTTTTTCTTATTTGAGGCCAAAAGTTTAAAAGCTTCAATTGCATCTCTATGTAGTTCTTCAAAGGCTAATTTTAATTGAGCATGAGATACCTTATCTACAAGTTCAGGTTTAAGATGACTTACACGTTTCTTTTTCTTGTGTTGATGAGCCGTAAGACATAAGTTTGTCAATTCTTCTTCATCGCTTGATGAGTCTTCACTAGATGAATCACTTTCCCATGCTATGTAGGCTCTTCTAGATTTGTTGTGACCTTTGCTTTGGTTCTTCTCTTTCTCCTTCTCAATGTATGGACAATCCGGTTTGTAGTGACCGACTTTGCCACAATTGAAGCAAGGACCTTTGATTTTTCCTTTGTTATTGTCATCTTGTTTGAACTTGTTTGATTGCTTTCTATAGTTGATCAACCCTTTGTCAGAATGTTTTGCTCCATTTTTCTTTAGGTATTTGTGGTATCTTCGCACAAACAGTTCCATTTCCTCATCATCGGAGTCTTCATCATCACTTGTATCACTATCCTCTAGCTCTTGTCTTGAGGTCTTGGAGCTTGAAGCTTTTAGAGCTATTGACTTCTTCTCTACCTCTTTCTCCATGTTCTTCTCTTTCTTTGCCCTTTTCTCATGCATGTCAAGGCATTTAAGATGTTGTTCATGTTCTTCTAGTTTACCAAAGAGAGTGGTGATGTCTAAGGTGTTTAGATCATTTGCTTCCTTTATTGCTGTAACCTTGGGTTGCCATTCCCTGTTCAAACATCTTAAGATTTTGTTAGTAGCAACTGCATTGGAAACAAGTCTATCAAGAGAATTTAAACGATTTTTCAAGTGAACAAATCTCTTCTGCATGTTTTTGATGGATTCACCATCTTCCATGTGGAAGAGTTCGAATTCTTGAGTTAGCGTATTGATTCTAGCTAGTTTGACATCATCCGTTCCCTCGTGGGCAACTTGCAATGTGTCCCACATAGCTTTAGCGGATCTACAATGGGAAACGCGATAGTATTCATCAACTCCTAGAGCTGAGATTAGAATGTTTCTCGCTTTCCAATCGTATGCATATCTCTTTTCATCTTCAGCATCCCAAGTATTTTCTGGTTTTGGAACAACTGCACCAGCTGCATTTGTCATGGTGATCTGAAAGGGACCATTGACAATAGCTGTCCAGATGTTCCTATCAATTGCATTGATGTGGACACACATACAATCCTTCCAATAGCCATAGTTTTCACCGTTGAAAACTGGAGCTCTATTGTGAGCCTCTTTAGGTCCGGAAGCCATCTTTCCAATAAGTGTTTCACGTAGCACGGAATAAACCAGAGCTCTTGATGCCACTTGTTAGACGCTGGCCTTAGGATCTAGAGGGGGGTGAATAGATCGTTCACAGTTTTACGGAGTTAAACGACTTTTCAGCGGAAGTGATTCTGAATCGACTCGCGTCTATTCCGAACCACTATCGAAACGATTGTATATGTGTTTAAAACCAATCAAAATCTTGAGGTAAGTGATAAGAGTATACGTTGCAGAATCAAAGCGTTGCTCTTATTGAAAATCAGATTAACTTCTTGTATGATGGACAATGTTTGCAATGCAGTAAAAGTGATAGAAACAAATATACAAACACTTGGTGATAATGATCAAATTGACGGTGATTCAATATGTGATGGATTGTGATGTTTATATGAGTTCTTAATTCACAATCTTAACACTCGAATCGTTGATCAATTTGCTATTATAACCAAACATGAACAGAACGTAAATGAAAAAGTAAAAGCGACAAGAACACGATATTTGTTTAGGCAGTTCGTCGATCGTCCTCGCTACGACTACGTCTGCCCCCAATTCCAAACTGAAATTGGGAAATCTTTCATTAATTTTGAAAGTAGTATATACAAAGAAGATAACAAAGCGATAAACCATAAACCAATTATGTCGATCCTTTGAATCTTCTTCCCCCTTAATCTTGAGTCAGATCAAGGTTATCCAAGAGCGTCACGTGATCCCTTTTCTGCAGTGTCTTCAATTCCCTCGAACCCTTGTTCTTCAATCTTCACACTCAGATGATTCTTCTATGAACACTCTTGATAAAAACCCCCAAGAAATACCTATCTTGGATGGACAAAACCCGCAGATTTTATTCACCAAAAACCCCACAAATCTTCACCCACTAGGAATCTTCAATTCCGTTCCATGGACGTTATCGAACTCGATCACTAACCCTCAACGCAAGAATGATTATGTGTAATTGCGTTGGAGATGACGAAGAACGAAGATGAGAAGCCTTTGTGTATCTTTCAGTCGTTGGTGTTGATTTCAATAATTGACATGGAATGATATATATAGTTGCTGGTATGTTGGAGCAGAGAAAACACATAATTTGGGAAGTTTTCAGCAATTAGGTTGACCTACTTTAGTGCTTAGGTCGACCTAACAGAAGCAGAGTTGAAGTTGTCCCAGTTAGGTTGACCTGTTAGGTTGGCCTAAAATCTGTTAGGTTGACCTGCTGAAGGTTTAGGTCGACCTAAAGTCAGTTAGGTTGACCTGTTGAAGGTTTAGGTCGACCTAAAGTCAGTTGTTTCCAGTTAGGTCGACCTGTTGAAGGTTTAGGTCGACCTAAAGTCAGTTGAAATGCATTTTTGTGACTTTTCTTCAGTTTAGGTCGACCTAGGAGTGTGGGTAGGTCGACCTAACAGTGACATGTGTAAAT
Organism: Vicia villosa; assembly: GCF_029867415.1. NCBI lineage: Eukaryota > Viridiplantae > Streptophyta > Magnoliopsida > Fabales > Fabaceae > Vicia > Vicia villosa. Next base: position 378,626 of record NW_026705545.1, on the reverse strand, counting down.
CCCTTCAGTTTAGGTCGACCTGGGAGTGTGGGTAGGTCGACCTAACAGTGACCTTGTCAGTTTTGCTGAGTTTGCTCTGGTTTTGAGTCGACCTAGGGCTTTGCTTGGTCGACCTAACAGATGCAATACCATTTTCTGAGTGATTTGAGCTTCATAATCTTCCATTGTCTTGAGTCATTCATTTATGCTTTTGTATTTGGTTGCTTGTGATGTTTGCCATGAATCAAAAACTCATTTGTGAGTGTATGCTTGTTCTTACAAACTCCCCCTTTTTGATGATGGCAAACATTTGATTAAATGACGAAAGCTTCCCCGGTCTTGTATGCGTAAGCTCCCCCGTACTAAGCTCCCCCGTACTCTCAACTCATCTCCCCCTTTGACAACATCAAAAAAAAATCCAGGAGAATAGTAGAAGAGAATAACAAAATAATCTAAACAAAACAATGTCTTACATAACACAATAGTAAAGAAATAGAGCATAATATCCAAACATATTTAAAGGTACAAACCAAGCTTAAGTTCAAGTAATAAAAGACATAATATCATGACAGAAATGAGATGCAATGCAATGAAACGAACTAATGCAATGCTCGCTAACGTTTGCCCAAACATGTTAGATGTATGCTTATTCTACTATTTTTATGTCCAAACATGATATGTTATGAGTAATGATGAACAACATATACATGTAAATGAGATAGGTGGAGAAGCATATAAGAAGTCACTATAAACATGTTAATTGATAGCATATTATAGCATCAATGATATTTTTGGAAGTGAACAACAAACATGTTACCACTTTCTCAATTATAGGTATCTCGTCATCATTTCGTAGAATGAAGTATATTCCTCTAGTCAATGTGGAATGATACTTGATGTGATGATGAACTACCTTCATACTGAGAGAGATGTTAGCTTGAGCATAATCAATATATATAAAGTAAAGGAATAAAATTAAGAAAACAAACGCATTTAGCTCAAATTAGAGATATCTAATATCCCTAATTCCCAATGAATGTTGAAGAACTGCTCCGTTGCAAGAGGTTTGGTGAAGATGTCAGCTAGTTGCTTCTTGCTCTTCAAGTTTATGGTACTTGTGTTGTCGCACATGATAGGTATACGATCAAGCATAGGCCATATGTAGGAGTTCCACGTAGATATCGCAGAATTCTTTTGACAGCTTTTAAGTGAGATTCCTTTGGACAAGATTGATGTCTTTCTCATCTTTGTCTAGGTTAGTATTTGTTGCCATAGGTGTGTCAATATCCTTCGCTTCACTCATTCCAAGTCTTTTGAGCAGCTCCATGAGACTCATCTCAAATTCACTCTTCCTATTGATTGTAACCTTGAGCAACTAATCTAGCTTTGTTTCTAGTGATAACTCCGTTCTCATTAAGTTTGTTACGAAAAACCCATCTAGTACCGATTACTTGATGATCTCCCGGATGAGAGACAAAGTCCCAAACATCATTCCGTTTAAGTTGGTTTAATTCTTCTTGCATGGCCATTAGCCAATGCTCATCAAGTAATGCGTCCTTCATGTTTTTCGGTTCAAATTTGTCCAGGCCTTAGGAAGTTCTTCATTGTTTGAGATACTTTCTTTTTCAACACTATCATGAGACTTATCTTTCTCTTTCTTAGCATCTTCCTTTGCAACACTTTCACTTTCGTCTTCCTTATCTTTGACAATTTCTTCAGTGGATGGGCCTGCACTATCAAAAGATATACCTTTCTCGACACATTTTGCATAAGATTCATCAAAAAGTACACATGAACTGACTCTTCAACAATAAGTAGTAACTGAATTGATGGGACCTATATGCCTATATGCCTTACTAGATTGAGAGTAAAAAAAAATGCCTTCTTCCAAGTTTTAGCATATAAATGTGGTTTACCCATGTGCCATTAAACATGATCTCTCTTTTCTTAATATTTCTATTGTGCAGCCAAAATTTGTAAAAGTTACTTTGAAGTCTTTGTCGCACAATTGACTAATACTTAGGAGATTATGTTTAAGACCTTCTACTTAGTAACACATCAGTTATAGTTGTGGTAGACGGGTTACCTACACTTCTTTTACCAAGTATAGCTCCCCGATTGTTGTCTCCATAGGTGACATACCCCTTTTTCTTTGCGTGGAACTTTAACAAAGAGTGATATGTCTCCCGTCATGTGTCTTGAACATCCGCTATCAAGGAACCACAACCTTTCGGCAATGTCAAGACACTTTTCCTGCAAAATTAATTTATAGTGGAAGGTCCCCAATCTTCATTGGGTCCTGGGTGGTGAGTACATAAACTGTTGCATTTAGGCAACCATTGAGATACTCCTTTAGGAACTAAAATCCTCCTAAATTTGCATTTTTCAATGGTATGTCCCTTTTTGCAACAATAGTGACAGGTAATATGATGAGAATATGTTGTTTTGCTAGTTGATACTTTTGGTACAAAAGTGTATTTACTATATAAAGGAGTATACGATCTTTTGAACTTATTTGGATCAACCGCAAACGTCATTTTTGGTTGTATAGCCTTATCTAATTTGGCGTTTAGGTCTCTCACTTCTTTTTGCCAAATATGACATGTCTCACAACCAAACCATGATGTAGGATCTTCCTCAATTTTATCCTTTTGAATATCTAGCATAGATTGTTTCAAAGCTTCCATGTCCTTTTCGGTCTTCTCAACTTTTGATTCAAGATATGAAAAAATTTTCTTATTTGAGGCCAAAAGTTTAAAAGCTTCAATTGCATCTCTATGTAGTTCTTCAAAGGCTAATTTTAATTGAGCATGAGATACCTTATCTACAAGTTCAGGTTTAAGATGACTTACACGTTTCTTTTTCTTGTGTTGATGAGCCGTAAGACATAAGTTTGTCAATTCTTCTTCATCGCTTGATGAGTCTTCACTAGATGAATCACTTTCCCATGCTATGTAGGCTCTTCTAGATTTGTTGTGACCTTTGCTTTGGTTCTTCTCTTTCTCCTTCTCAAGGTATGGACAATCCGGTTTGTAGTGACCGACTTTGCCACAATTGAAGCAAGGACCTTTGATTTTTCCTTTGTTATTGTCATCTTGTTTGAACTTGTTTGATTGCTTTCTATAGTTGATCAACCCTTTGTCAGAATGTTTTGCTCCATTTTTCTTTAGGTATTTGTGGTATCTTCGCACAAACAGTTCCATTTCCTCATCATCGGAGTCTTCATCATCACTTGTATCACTATCCTCTAGCTCTTGTCTTGAGGTCTTGGAGCTTGAAGCTTTTAGAGCTATTGACTTCTTCTCTACCTCTTTCTCCATGTTCTTCTCTTTCTTTGCCCTTTTCTCATGCATGTCAAGGCATTTAAGATGTTGTTCATGTTCTTCTAGTTTACCAAAGAGAGTGGTGATGTCTTAGGTGTTTAGATCATTTGCTTCCTTTATTGCTGTAACCTTGGGTTGCCATTCCCTGTTCAAACATCTTAAGATTTTGTTAGTAGCAACTGCATTGGAAACAGGTCTATCAAGAAAATTTAAACGATTTTTCAAGTGAACAAATCTCTTCTGCATGTTTTTGATGGATTCACCATCTTCCATGTGGAAGAGTTCGAATTCTTGAGTTAGCGTATTGATTCTAGCTAGTTTGACATCATCCGTTCCCTCGTGGGCAACTTGCAATGTGTCCCACATAGCTTTAGCGGATCTACAATGGGAAACGCGATAGTATTCATCAACTCCTAGAGCTGAGATTAGAATGTTTCTCTCTTTCCAATCGTATGCATATCTCTTTTCATCTTCAGCATCCCAAGTATTTTCTGGTTTTGGAACAACTGCACCAGCTGCATTTGTCATGGTGATCTGAAAGGGACCATTGACAATAGCTGTCCAGATGTTCCTATCAATTGCATTGATGTGGAAACACATACAATCCTTCCAATAGCCATAGTTTTCACCGTTGAAAACTGGAGCTCTATTGTGAGCCCCTTTAGGTCCGGAAGCCATCTTTCCAATAAGTGTTTCACGTAGCACGGAATAAACCAGAGCTCTTGATGCCACTTGTTAGACGCTGGCCTTAGGATCTAGAGGGGGGTGAATAGATTGTTCACAGTTTTACGGAGTTAAACGACTTTTCAGCGGAAGTGATTCTGAATCGACTCGCGTCTATTCCGAACCACTATCGAAACGATTGTATATGTGTTTAAAACCAATCAAAAACTTGAGGTAAGTGATAAGAGTATACGTTGCAGAATCAAAGCGTTGCTCTTATTGAAAATCAGATTAACTTCTTGTATGATGGACAATGTTTGCAATGCAGTAAAAGTGATAGAAACAAATATACAAACACTTGGTGATAATGATCAAATTGACGGTGATTCAATATGTGATGGATTGTGATGTTTATATGAGTTCTTAATTCACAATCTTAACACTCGAATCGTTGATCAATTTGCTATTATAACCAAACATGAACAGAACGTAAATGAAAAAGTAAAAGCGACAAGAACACGATATTTGTTTAGGCAGTTCGTCGATCGTCCTCGCTACGACTACGTCTGCCCCCAATTCCAAACTGAAATTGGGAAATCTTTCATTAATGTTGAAAGTAGTATATACAAAGAAGATAACAAAGCGATAAACCATAAACCAATTATGTCGATCCTTTGAATCTTCTTCCCCCTTAATCTTGAGTCAGATCAAGGTTATCCAAGAGCGTCACGTGATCCCTTTTCTGCAGTGTCTTCAATTCCCTCGAACCCTTGTTCTTCAATCTTCACACTCAGATGATTCTTCTATGAACACTCTTGATAAAAACCCCCAAGAAATACCTATCTTGGATGGACAAAACCCGCAGATTTTATTCACCAAAAACCCCACAAATCTTCACCCACTAGGAATCTTCAATTCCGTTCCATGGACGTTATCGAACTCGATCACTAACCCTCAACGCAAGAATGATTATGTGTAATTGCGTTGGAGATGACGAAGAACGAAGATGAGAAGCCTTTGTGTATCTTTCAGTCGTTGGTGTTGATTTCAATAATTGACATGGAATGATATATATAGTTGCTGGTATGTTGGAGCAGAGAAAACACATAATTTGGGAAGTTTTCAGCAATTAGGTTGACCTACTTTAGTGCTTAGGTCGACCTAACAGAAGCAGAGTTGAAGTTGTCCCAGTTAGGTTGACCTGTTAGGTTGGCCTAAAATCTGTTAGGTTGACCTGCTGAAGGTTTAGGTCGACCTAAAGTCAGTTAGGTTGACCTGTTGAAGGTTTAGGTCGACCTAAAGTCAGTTGTTTCCAGTTAGGTCGACCTGTTGAAGGTTTAGGTCGACCTAAAGTCAGTTGAAATGCATTTTTGTGACTTTTCTTCAGTTTAGGTCGACCTAGGAGTGTGGGTAGGTCGACCTAACAGTGACATGTGTAAATCCCTTCAGTTTAGGTCGACCTGGGAGTGTGGGTAGGTCGACCTAACAGTGACCTTGTCAGTTTTGCTGAGTTTGCTCTGGTTTTGAGTCGACCTAGGGCTTTGCTTGGTCGACCTAACAGATGCAATACCATTTTCTGAGTGATTTGAGCTTCATAATCTTCCATTGTCTTGAGTCATTCATTTATGCTTTTATATTTGGTTGCTTGTGATGTTTGCCATGAATCAAAAACTCATTTGTGAGTGTATGCTTGTTCTTACACTTTCCACTAGGACTCAGATCAACATCAGAAAACCCAAGGTAGTTATCTGTCGTTAGGTTTGCAATACAATTCTCGAGTTGAGTGACAGAAATCTCTTGTGGCACATGGGCAGCCTCTAGAAACTTCATCATAGCTTTGGCGTGAGTTTTGGAACAACTCAGGAGTGACAGCATAGAGATCTTAGAAGGAGTATGCCCCATTTGTTCAACAATGTCATAATCACTCTTCAGATGGTAAATTTTCAATGACAATCTCAGGTTCATGTAGCGGTCCTTTACCACGAGGGTCAGCACTCGGGGTGATAGTAACAGCAGGTGAAGTAGTGTTCGGAGAGATCTCTGGAGAAAACACCCTTCCACTTCTTGTCACTTTACTAGTTCCAGCAATATTACCCACATCAGGATTGACATCTTCGGAAACTTTATCATATTCAAGTTCTTGCTTAACTCCTTGAACATAGACCTCGGCACCATAATTCCAAGGGATAGCTTTATCAGATGAGTATGGCATTGGACCAGGTTTAGTAATAATAATCGGAGCCACACGGGGTTCAGCAGAAATCTTGAAAGGAGCCTTGGTAGGGATCTTTAGAGGGGCTTTGGAAATTACAGATACATCCTCGAACTTCAAACCACGGGAGAAACCTTCGCGCAACTCCTCAATGGAAGGAGTCTTCTCAACCCTGATGGTACCACGATCCATCCAGCCTTGGATGCCTCTTTTCAGATTCTCACAACCATTAGGTAGGAATGCACAGTAATAACAACCTGGGTCGCAACCTGGAAATAAACCAGCTCGCAGCAGCTTTTTCTTGATATCAGGGAGAGGTGTTGACAGATCTCTCACGTCATAGACATGGATTGTGTCCATGATAGCATTAACAGTCTTGTCATGCTTTGGCATAGGAGCAGTGATGACATTAGGAGTCTCTAGGGCGTCAAACTCGATTTCGCCGGCTTCTATCATGTCTTGGACTTTGTTTTTCAAGGCCCAACAATTATCTGCATTGTGTCCAGTAGCATTGGAATGGTAAGCACATGTAGCCTTGGGATCATAAGCTGGACTAGCAGTGTTGACAAACTTCGGAGGATCCTTCAGGGTGACCAGTTTAGCCTTTAGTAGATGTTGTAAGGCTTGAGACAAAGGCATGTTGATCAGGGTGAATTGTCTCCTTGGTCTATCAGTTTTGCGTTGATACTCTTATCTAGGAGGTTGTTGAGATATTGGAGTAGATATGAGGACGGCTCCAACAGACTGATTCTGATCATTCTTACCATGGCCCCTCTGACTATGAACAGCATTAGACTCATTTCTTCCATGATATGGCTTTTTTGCAGCACCAGAAGATGTGCCCACTTCAATCTTCCCACTTCGAATACCATTCTCAACACGTTCTCCAGTCAAGATAAGATCAGTAAACCCAGACGAGGAACTACCCAGCAAGTGACTATAGAATGGCCCAGTTAGCGTGCCCATGAACATGTCCACCAACTCCCTATCAGTCAAGGAAGGTTGGACTCTTCCAGCTAGATCTCTCCACTTTTGAGCATACTCCTTGAAACTTTCCTTAGGTCCCATAGACATGCTTTGTAGTTGCATGCGAGTTGGTGCAAGATCAGAATTGTATTGATATTGTTGGTAAAACGCAACAACCAAATCTTCCCAGGTACGGATGTTAGTACTTTCCAGTTGATAGTACCATTCGAGTTGAGTTCCAGATAAGCTTTCTTGAAAGAAATGGATCCAGAGCCTCTTATCAGTAGTGTGAGGCTGAATCTTCCTTACATAAGACCTCAAGTGCATCTTGGGGCAAGAGACCCCATCATATTTAGCAAAGGCGGGAGTTTTGAATTTTGGAGGAATAACGACCCCAGGAATGAGTCCCAACTCTTCAAAATCCAGCCCAGGTATCTTCTGAATTTCCACACTTCTCATAAGCTCTTCTAGTAGCCTATACTTCTCATCAGGATAATCCTCGTCTTGAGGATACTCTTCTTCTTCCTCTTCTTGACTATCAGAACCTGCATGGCTTCCCTGATTGTTCTTGACACTGAGATCATCTCCTTCCTCTTCCTCTTCCTCGTCTTTAGGAATCCCAGTTTCTGCAGCCTTCTTGGGACGACCCTTGAATCTTCTTCCCAGGTTGATCACTCCTTTGGGCTTCTTGGTCTTTTTCTCCTTCTTAGTCAGAAGGGCTTTCAGCTCGTCTTGCCCCTTGGACAAGTTCAGGATCAAAGCTTGAAATTCAGCATTCTGAGTTTGGAGATTCTTGACAGATTGTTCGAGATCCATCTTTCTTACTGAAATAAACAGCATAAAGATGAGGCATTTGTTTTTATGAAACCTGTGATGCGATGTTTATGAATGATATGATTATGCATATGCAATGTTTTCGAGGACCTTGGAATTCAAATTTGTTTAAAACCAAACAAAAAGAAACTTTATTAATAATACTTAAGGAAAAGAAATTGTAAATTGTTTTATTATTATCTTTTACAATAATGAAAGTATAAAACTAGAAATGAAATAAAACTAAAAATAAAAAGTCTTCAAGTCTCCCATGGACGCTTCCTTTTTGAACCAATGAAGTTGTTGATGCCTTGCTCCGCTTGAAGTAGCTTTGTGAGCTCTAATACTTTCTTTTCTTTAGCGCGGAATTGAGCTTCAAAAGTATCTCTTTCTTCCTTTAATTGAATCCAAGATCTCTTTAATTCTTCGATGTCAGTTGGCATGTCTGGATGAACAATAACTTGAGGAACTTTTTCCTCGCAATCAGGTTCCACTATAACAGGTAGGACATATGGATAAGGCATGACGAGACGTTGAGCACGAGTGCGCACCCATCTGAGGTAAGGCCCTAAAGGAATGGAATTTCTTTGCCCCAAGCTCTTGCTATCAATTCTGTTCACCATATCCCATGCTCGTATAAACTTCCGGCGGTGATTCTGAGTATCATCTTCACAATCAAACACAACCCCTTGTATAAGCATCTAATGAGGACCATCTCTTCAAGCGTAACCAAACTGACGTAAGGCCAAACAAGGATTATAAGTGATACCCCCTCGTATGCCAAGTAAAGGCACGTTAGGATATTGTCCACAGCGGTCGATGATGGTAACACTCTCCTTGGATAAAGAAAGCCAACAGATATCAGAATGAGAAAGTGACATTATTCTCTTATGCCATTTCAGCCTTTGGTCGTTCCTCATTACTGAGCGAAGAAAGTGCGAAATAAACCACTTGGATAGCAAAGGTATGCAACACATAAGAGTCCCTCATTTCTTCATAGTACGAGTGTGAAGAGAGTGTAGGATGTCTCCAAGCAAAGTAGGAACTGGATTGCGTGTCAGAAATATCTTTATGGCGTGCACATCAATGAACTGATCAGGATTAGGGAATAATACCAAACCGTAAATGAGTAAAGCTAATATGTCTTCGAAGGCTTGATAACTCGTGGACTTCAAAAACATGCGAGCTTTTCCGAATAAGAACTTAGCGAGGAATCCCTTGACTCCACTTCTGGTTTCCCAATGACCATCAATATCATACTTCTTAAGATGTAAAGCGGAAGCGATAACTTCCAAATTTGGAGTTTCTTCCAAACCAGTGAACGGGATCTAATCTCGGATAGAGAGTCCAAGTATGTCAGCAAACTCCTCCATAGTAGGTACCAACTGATAATCCGGGAAAGTAAAACAATGATGCTCGGGATCGAAGAATTGAAGTAGTACACTCATCATTTCTTCGTCAAAACCTGAAGTAACCAAACTGGGCAAGAGACCATGTCTTTCAGTGAATCGGGAACCTCCAGGAATCTCTAATACCAACTCTTTCAGTTCGGGAGGTATCTTCACAAAGTTAACTCGAATGGTGTTTCTAGTCTCCATGACCTACAAAACAGAACAAAGATGAATTCTTTGGTCCTCGAATGGTTAGTCATGATGTTATGATGCTTATGATGTTTATGATGTCAAGTAGATAACAAACACAAACAAGTCACACAATTTTGCCTTAAGGTTAGGCTTGCATGTGGTCCAGAGGCGCATACCCTCCCCCTGAAGTTTAGTGGGTTCAAACCTGTCCTATATAAAGATCGGGTTCTAAGGAGCTCATATCATTGACCTTTCTCGAAGGCGCTTATCTCATTTCGGCAATCAAATCGCCAACCGAAAAGGTCCTGAAAGTCTAGTCCATATGAGTGTAGCTTCGAGTATCAACCAACTTCAGTCGGAACCAAAGCCAGCCATCTCACTACTTTCTAATAGGCCAAAGTCAAGTTCGACTAAGGTTCTATGGGAGAATTAGTGCTTAATGACACCACGCGGCAGCCAAGCATTTCCTCAGGTCGGATCCCAAGGAATACCAGGACAAACCAATGTGTCACACTAACGATGGCCATCAGATCAACCACATCAGTATACGCTGTGCAGTTTCCTTGATCTCATGCCATTTACCTAAGGTACTCAGATCCGGGTTAGGATCTTTCACACAGCAAAATACCCAAAAACAACCCTACAAAAATAAAGCAAACAAAGCAAACAATAGAAAACATTTAAATGAATCCTAAACTTTTAAGGTAACCCCTCTTTTTAATCGAAAATCCCCAGTAGAGTCGCCAGTTCTGTAATACGGTGAACTGACTTTTATAATCGAAAATGTCGCGGTTAAGCAAGAGTCGCCATCGACTTTTATTTTATCCAAAGATCGGAAAGGCTAAAAGAACAGGAAAAACCTTTTAAATAAAATAAGGTTCGGGGGGTAATTATGCAAAGGGAAGGTGTAAGGCACCCTTTGCATCCATGGTTTTCCATGGGCTCTTAATTGCTTTGCTCGTTTTTTTTTTGAAAAGAAATGTAGAAGAAGAAGGCAGACTTTAGCTCGTAAATGAGCGTAGCCATTTTGAAGATTTATGAGAAAGAATATGAAATATTTTTAGAGCAAGCCAAAGCAATTAGGGGGGAATTACCTTATAGTTTGAAAAAGGAGTTCTTTTAGCCTTTCAGGGTGAAAGGGTCTATCCTTGCCATAAGAGGGCAGGAAGCCTTTCATTTGGAGGTTGAAGGGTCGTCGCATTATCGTTCTCCATAAGACTGACCCATGCCATAGAGAGGCATGTAGTCTAAGGGAAGGATCAGAATAGCCTTTTCGTAGGCAGCCAGAGGACACCTCAGCCTTTCGAAGGCAACTTCCGAGGGTCGAGATCATGTTTAGTGTATCGAAGGCAGGATCATTAGGGACCCATGATCTTAATCGAGGCAACATGGCTGGGGCATCCTCGTTATTCGAGGGACATGGCTATCCTGCAAAAACACAAGGCAACAAGGCAACATGCAACAAAGAGGTTACCCCAAAAGCGTGCGTGGGTGCAACAATCACGTGATCAGATTCAGATATTTATCTTATAGTTAAGTGATTCTAATTGAATTAACAAGTTGCACTCCCTAGGGTTACTAACCACAGCAATTAATATTGATAATCAAAGCAATAAAGGGAAAGGGGAAAATGAAACCAGCGGGGGAAAGGGAAATTGAAACCAGCAGGATAAACAGATCAATAAGTTTAACACAGGTAATAATTTAAATCAGGGTTTAGGGTTACCGATATTCGAAGCTTTGGCAATTGGCAAACCTTGAAAAAGTGGAAAAAATAGAAAGCAAAATAGGGTGAGTGCATTATCAGTTCGGAGGCAAACAATGCTAACCCTAAAAATAAAAGATAAAGAAATTTAAAACAAATAGATAAATAAATAGATACTTAGCTTCGAATTTGATCAGATATGGTTGACAGTCGGAGGAAGCCTCGGGGTTGACCCTGAAAATATATGGCAAAAGCAAAGGCAGAAGAAAGTGTGAGTGTATGCGAGTTCAAAACCAGGTTTAAAGGATAAACCTTAAAATAAAAGGAAACAAAATAGACTTTAAAATAATAATTAAATTAAAGACTTAGCTTCGGATCTTGAAGGCGCGTAGTCGGAGTGTATTTGAGAAGCAACCCTGAAAAGGCACAAAGAAACAAATATTTTCAGTGTATGGAATGATCGTCATAAACCCTGATTAGGGTACAAATTAAATAGGAAAAAGAAAATAATTTAATTAATTATTGGTCTTGCGACCTAATTAATTAAATTGGGACGAGAGAATAAAATCGAGCATAACAGGTATTTTTAGGAAATTTTTTAGAATAAAAACAAGATAAATATGAATTTTTGAAAATATATAAGTAATAAATATAAAATTATAGAAATTAAATAAATATAAAAATAAAATAATTTAAATAAAATAAATATTACATATTATAAATAAATAAGCAAATAAAAGAGAATAAGAGAAAATAAATATGTATAAGAAAATAATTTAAAATAATTATCATAACAATATAATAAACATTATAAGTAATATAATTATTATTATTAAGTAAAAAAAAAGTTTGTTAAAAGAAAACATAAAAGAAATAAATATATATATATATATATATATATATATATATATATATATATATATATATATATATAATAAATATAAGTAAAAATAAGGACTTATGCAATTAAAAAGAAAAAAATTGGAAACTTAGCGTTTTGATCCAGTGTTGCGCAGGCATGATGGTCTTTGGTGCACCTGCGTGTCCTAGGCATTGGATCAAGCGGACGATCAAATGAATGGCCATGATAATGAGGGAGCACCATAGCGCGTGTTTCATAACGCATGTGATCCATCTGGGTTTGATTCAAAAACGTGCGCCAGAAACAACCAATGGGGAGACGCCACAGAGTCATCTTCAACCTCCCCTCCGTCGTCTTAGCCCTGTTCCTGGCTTTTAGCGATGGACGCTTCCATAGCTACAGACCTTCCTCATACGAATACAAGCAAATGAGAGAAAAAATATTTCGCGGGGCCACCGTTCAAATCATCTAGACCTCACGAATTCACCTATGGCCTCAATTAAGTCAAAGATCACCTGTATTGAAAAGCCCTAAACCGAAACCTAACAATCTAACAATGGCGTTTGGTCTTAAACGTGCCAAGAAATAAAATTAAAGTTCCAGAAATATTAATAACATGATGGCAAACATGAATATGCATTGAAATCTTGTTAATAATGCATCAATGATCAGATTCGAACAAAGTTTAAATCGGCCAAAGAATGACTTACAGTGATTCGTTCTTGATGTTTCAGAGCCTAAGAATGGTTGGAGAAGCTTCCTTGATGCTCCTAGTACGTGTTGCAATCAAGAAAATACCTTGAATTTGTCTGCAATTCAGAATTTGTGTTTGAGTTTTTTGAACTTTTGTGCTCGAATTCTAGGGTTCTTGAGGCAGAGAATTCGTCCCCTTGTGATCTGGAAAGCCTTACTATATATAATAGCTCAAATTAGGTTAACAATTGTAGGCTGAATCTTGTTGAATCATATAATTGGAGATTTGATTGATCCTTGATTTTTGAAACTTCCAATTATGGCCAATTTCAATCTTTTTGTCCAAATCTTGCCTTGCACGAAATTTGATTGGTATTTTGGTGTAAATGTAAATTGAATTTGATTGGAAAGAGGTCTTTTAAGAAAATATTTGATTTTCCATGATTTATATAAATTAATTATCACTTTTAAATGATCAAAATTTTATATAAAATCAAATAAGAATTCAAAAATTCGTGGGAATTAGGTTTGAGGCTTTAGATGACTTATGTATCAAGATTGAATCAAGATAACTTAGGCCCATTTGCAAAAATATTCAAATTCTTTCACATTTTTCCCTCCAAAATAGCCCAACTTTGACAAGGCCTATTTCTCTCAATTTTTGAGGTATGGAAGTGTTCTAGGACTTTTTAGAAACCTTAGAGAGTCCTCTAATCATTGTATTTGGTCTCATATCAAAATTCTTCTCCATGCTCTTTATATGTCGTTTTGAAAAAAGTGCCTTTTTGTTGACTTTTGAAAAGGACCTATAATGTTTTAGTCCATATCTCTCAAATGAAGCACTTCTAGACTTGGTATGTGAGAGACAAATTTGTAGAGAATTCAATTTCCTTCAAAATGAGCTTCGGATGGAAAATTTCTGATGTTCCATGTGAGAGTTATAGCTGGTCAAAGTTCAGTTGACTTTCTCCTAAATAAACCCTAATTTAGAAACTTTTTGATTTGTTGATTTTTGATCTTTCCTTGATGAACCATGATCAATTCTTGATCAAATGGTGAATGATACTTCAATATGAGGATCTTTACAAAAAAATCAGGAGTTTTGACTTTACTTTGCCCACAGTTGACTTTTAGGTCAACCTGGTCGACTATTGACTTTCTAAACAATTGAGTGACCAATCCTTTGAATTGAGACTTGATACTTGTCATGGAGATAATGTGAGATATATTGAGCCATATGGGATGTCTTGGAGCCATTGATTCACTGATTTTCCTTTGAATAAACCAAACCTTAGTTTCAGAGCCTTGTATAGGAGAGTGTGTCTTGGAGCTTTATGTATTGATTTGAATTTGTATAAGAGAAATAGTATGGGCAAATTTTGGGGTATGATACTGTCCAAAGGGGGAGAATCTATATTTATGTTATTTATTTTGTTTACCTTGGATAATTTATGTTTTGAATTATGTCTGCCTATGCATTATCAAATATCTGGAAAATTAGTAGTAGCAAAAGTTTAGCTCTACTAATTTTAAAGTTGTGTGCTTTATGCTTTTATTAAGGCTTTTATTAAGGATCCACTTTTGTTGAAAATGTATAACTATGTTTGGATCTCTCTTCTGTCTTTAAACTTGTTTGATAAATATCTCATGCATGATCATTTAAGGAAAAATGATAAAATATATGTTTTAGATTATGCTAAAAAGATATATGCTATTTTTATCAAAAGAAGTATCTATTATGTTCTGGTTCAATCTTTTACAAAATGTGTGCCACACATTTTTTAACCAGACTTCTCAAAAATAGACAACATATATTCAGGGGGAGCAAAAATCTAAAGACATCAGTTTCTAAAACAAAAATAAGTTAATATGTTCGCAGGGGGAGCTTAAACTAAAACAAAATCTAGAGTAAGTTGGTCATCCTCAAAAAGGGGGAGAATGTTGAAACAAATCTGAGTTTTGAGGACAACATGTTATTATCCTAACTCCTCTAACAAGTGTTCTTGCAAGTCCTCGTAATGTTAGATCTTATATATTTTGTCTTAGCTTTAAAATCTTGTGAATCCTCAAAGTACACTGCCAGCTAAGACAGATTGTTCATCTACTCAAAGGACTAGTTTCTGGTCTCCTAAAAGTACATATCCAGGTAAGAAAAGATATTTTATTATCTTGCAAGTACAAACGGTCATATTCATCCTAGCTTCTATATAACAAGCACCTCTTGCAAAGAAAAAACACAACTTTCTCATCCAAGCTTAATCTCATTTTGAATCAAAGTCAAAAAGCTTATCTTATTCATAAGAAGAGGAAGAAACACTTATCACTGCCAAATAGTGAATCATATTCAAATCATCCATTAAACACCTTTGTATATCTACAAGAGATATAAAATCTTGTGTGTAACGTAAGAGAAAGAAAGTTCTAAAGTGATACTTTAGTGTGTGTAAAAGCCTTTTGAGGTTGTGTAAAGCATAACATTTTTATCCCTGGTTTAAAGGATAAAAGTGTAAGATATAAGAAAATCTCACTGTGTGTGAGGACTGGACTAACCCTTTTGGTGAACCAGTATAAACCTTTGTGTGTTCTTTATTATCAGTCTTATATTTTCTTATATCTTTCTCTCACACTTAAACTAAAATTTTGAGAGGTCGCTATTCAAACCCCCCTTTCTAGTGACATTTATTTCCAACAATAACCTTGAAATTGAACTTAGAATCATTTAATTTTTACAAGATAAATATTTGAATTAATCACGTGATTTTTGCACCCACGCACACTTTTTGGTAACCCCTCTTGTTGCCTGTTGCCTGTTGCCTTATTGCCTTGTTTTTTTGCAGAGTAGCCATGTCCCTCGAATACGAGGATACCTCAACCATGTTGCCTCGATTAAGATCATAAGTCCCTAATGATGCTGCCTTCGATACACTAATATGATCTCGACCCTCGGAAGTTGCCTACGAAAGGCTGAGGCATCCTCTGGTTGCCTAAACGAAAGGCTATTCTGATCCTTCCCTTAGACTACCTGCCTCCCTATGGCATGGGACAGTCTTATGGCGAACGAACTCTCGATGACCCTTCAACCTCCAAATGAAAGGCTTCCTGCCCTCTTATGGCATGGATAGACCCTTTCACCCTGAAAGGATAAATGAACTCTTCTACAAAAACATTAAGGTAATTGCCCCTAATTGCCTTGCTCTGGCTAAAAACTCTTTCTACCCTTTTCTCAAATACTTTCAAAAAGCTACGCTTATTTACAAGCTAAAGTCTTATTTCATTTCTAAACTATTTTTTCAAAAAGAGCAAAGCAATTAAGAGCCCATGGAAAACCATGGATGGAAAGGGTGCCTTACACCTTCCCTTTGCATAATTACCCCCCGAACTCAGTTTTTATTTAAAAGGTTTTTTCTGTTCTTTTAGCCTTTCCTAAAATTGGATAAAATAAAAGTCGGTGATGACTTATGCTTAACCGCGACATTCTTTAAAAGTCAGTTCACCATATTACATCATGCAACTGTCATTCCTAAAGCTATTTTTTCTATTGTTCATGGTGAACTATTTTCCATCACTGAAAATCTTCTAAGGAAACTGTTTGGGTTGGAAACCGTTGAAGGTGTTTCTAGAGCAGTTGTAGGAAGAACAGAGTGGAATGATATGTATGAAGAAATCTACAAGTCTGGGAAAGAGTCTACAAAAATCAAGGCACTGAAGAATCCTTACAGAATCTGGGCTAAGATTCTTCTGGGTTGCATCTATCATAGAAAGGCAATTGTTTCCTCCAACTATGTCAACAAGGATCAACAATACGTTCTGTATTCTATTGGTAAACAGATAAAAGTGGATCTTCCCTTCATCGTCTTCAACCACATGTGGAATCATGTGAAGGAATCTAGAGATGAATCCAGATTGAAGAACCCTAAGTACAAGAGAAACATTATTCCCTTTGGAAGGATCATCACAGATCTTCTAGTTCAAAAAAAGATAGTTGAGGATCAGGAGAAAGCTGTCATTATCAAGTATCCTTATACAACAATTGGAAGCACCATGAATGCTACCAATCTGAAGAAAATGGGCTTAATTGAGACCATTAGTGCCACTCCCCAAGTGTACACTGAAGTTCTGACCAGAAAAGCTCCTACTCTGGCAGACTTTGAGTTGTTCTTCAGAAATGAACATCCAGATGTCGTTGTTCGTTACATAGGTATGCACAAGGCAAAAGGTTCTGACTATGATCCTATATGGATAAGCAAGAAAAAACTTGCCACTACTACTAATCAAGTTCCAGAGGTAGTGCAAGAGAAAGAAAGAAGAACGAAAAGAAATCTAGACCTAACAGAAATGAGAAAGGAAGAACAGAAGGAAGAAAGGAAGGAAGGAAAGAAGAAGGAAAAGAAGAAGGACGAACAGAAGGAAGAGAAACAGAAGGAGAAGCAGAAGGAGAAGAAAAGGAAAACTATTGGAGAAGGACCTGCTAGGCCTCAGAAGAAGAAACGACCTTCAGGTATTATAATTTCTGAACCTGATTTTGGTCCTGTTTTAAATTCAAATATTGTATCAACAAAAGCTCGACCAAATATTTCACCAGAAAAAGCCCCAGCAAATCCACCTCCAACCACCAAAAAGTATAACCCTCCTTCTTCCCCCAAGTCTAAAGGCAAAGAGCCTATTCTTGATTATGAACCTCCTATTTCTGAACCTATTCTTGAACTCACACCTCTAAACATTGTCATTCCTCCTCACGCCATAATCTCCACTTCTCAACCTCCTCCACAATCCAACTATGAGCCTGTTGACACTACTGTGTTATTTAACCTCCCCTAATCAGAATCCTCTCTTTCTGATTCTTTCATCCGCCTCATGCAATCCTATAATTGTAAAAACAAACCATCTTCTGACCCTGTTGTCGTAGTCTTAGACTCGGACAATGAAGCTGAATCCTCCCGTCATCCATCCTCTTCAGAAACATTGTTTGTTCTTGATAGAGAATCTCAACCCTATGCTTTATTTCACCCAGAAAAGCCAATCTCCTCTCTCAATCCAAAATCTCCAATCTCACCTCCCAGAACAAAACCTCCAAAACCTTCTAATGATGCACATTTTGATTTTCTAAATAACAAGGTCAGGACATGTTTAGAAGTTCTGAAGGTTGCTCATGATTCCAAGTTAGATCATGTAGCTACTGGAAAGCTCTGGAGAGCTTTTGGTGAGGAAATACAAACTGGCTTTCTGGATCTCCAGAAAGACTATTTGGTTGCTGCTCCTGGTCCTGCTGGACTCTCTTTGGAGTATGATGATGGAAAATACTATCATTCTATCACCAGCTGGAAGCTTTTGGAGGAAAAGCAACTTGTTGATGAGTTAGAAGAAGAAAATCCTATGGCTATTATGGTATGGAAGCCACATCCTTACAAGGTTCTGAATGGAGATTTTCAGTTATTATTCAACTGGTTCAGGGAGAACCCTCTAGAAAAGGCCCCTAACATGGTATATCCAGAAGTTGAGTACCCTCCAGAACCCGAGCTTCCTGTTTTTAAATAGTCTTCTGCTGAAGATATTCCTGTTGAGGAAAATATGGAAGATGTTCAAATGGTTGAAGATGATGTTGCTCATCCTATTCTGGAAAACAATTTTGATGCTTCTTCTGCTGGTCCTTCTGCCTCTGTTCTGCTGAACACTCTGAAGGAACTCCAACAGAATCAAGCTACCTTGGCTAGTCGTCTGGACAAGCAAGATGACACCAATGCTGAGTTTAGAACTTGGATGAAGAACCAAGAAGAAACCTCCAAGAAGCAAGCTGAAGACACTTCTGAGATTAAGAACCTTCTGGCCGCCTTAGCTTCTAAGTTTAGCTAGTCGTAGTCTGTCTTGTGTCTTAGTTGGTTTTTCTTTGTTTTTTCATCTGTTTGCTTGCATCTGCTTTTGTATTCTCTTCTGATTCTTATCAATGAAATATTATTTTTTTCTTTCTTCACTCTAGTGTGTCTTTCATCTGAATCTTTTATACTTTTTGATGGTATGAGAAAAAGGGGGAGAAACGTGATAATTGAATTGATTTATAATATCAGTTGCTGGGCTTAAGTCTCAACATTCCTAAAAATTATATTGCAAGTTTTCTGTCTTTGATAGTTTTTTGCAGGAATGTGATATTCTGGACAAGCTCAAATTGAGAAGCAAATACATGGGGAAAAGCAAATCTAAAGCTCTTAAAGAATTGAAGCAAGCTTAGTGCTCTGAAGCTTCAAGACCAGAAGCAAGAAATGCTGTGATCAAACCTAAAAGCTCTGATACAAGAAGTCTAAAGATTTGATGGCTCAGATACATAGAAGACTGAAGATATAGAGCTCTGATACAAGTGATCACAAAGAGGAATTCAAAGCTCTGAAGCTGTCCAATGGAAGCTCTTAAGAGAAGCTCTGAATGTTCTGAAGTTCTAGTTCAACGTGAAAGTCTCAATTGAAATGGAAAAATACCCAGGGAAGTCTTTTATTTATAAATTCTTCTAGTATTAATTTCAGGGGGGAGATTGTTAATCTCAAAGGGAGACATATTCACACACTCTGAAGTATATGCTTATGTTATATCTGTGTAATTGTCTTTGTTCTGGATACAAGCTCATATCAATTCTGTATGTTTTTGTCATTATCAAAAAGGGGGAGATTGTTAGAACAAGAAATGTTCTTATCAATATTCTTATTTTTGATGATAACATTAAGTATGAATTTTGTATAAGACAACATGGTACTATAATCCTTTACGTTTTCCATTTCAGGAAAAGTATAAAAGAGTATGCACAAATCAGCGTCACAAGCACTGACCCAGAAGTTCTGGATGGCTTCATCAGAACATGGTCTACCAAGACATCAGAAGATGGTCATGTAGAATCGGAACATGAATTGGAAATCATCAGAAGATGGCAATCAGAAGTACAAGCTCTGAAGCTGTGATGGTATCACGCTCAAAGATCTTCAAAGTCAGAAGACAGAAAATGCTCTGCACCAAAGCTGGAGACTCTGAAATTCAAATGTCTACTCAACACATTCTGAGTCTAGAAGAAAGTACAAGATGAAAAAGCTATAACGTCAAATCTCTGACTGACAAAAGGAACGTTAGAAGCTACAAAAGGCAAAGTCAGTAAAAGCAGCAAAAGCATGGCTCGAGGTAGTTGACAAAAGTGTGAAACATTAAATGCAACATTGTACTATTCACGCAAAGCATTAAATACTCCCAACGGTCATTTCCTCTCAAGCGCCTATATA
The DNA here is from genome assembly GCF_029867415.1 of Vicia villosa. NCBI lineage: Eukaryota > Viridiplantae > Streptophyta > Magnoliopsida > Fabales > Fabaceae > Vicia > Vicia villosa. The sequence continues at coordinate 358,574 of NW_026705545.1, read as the reverse complement.
TAGAAGTTCCATTCAGAAGCAGAAAAAAACACTTGCGCAAAACTTACAGAAACGCTGTCAAATTGAAAAGCAAAAAGAACTTCATCTTCAACCTCACATCTTTGTAATATCTTAGTGAGTGTTAAGAGTTAGAACTTAAGAGAAATATGACTGTTGTGATTACAGCTTTATTAGAAGCAATCTAAACTCTTGTAAACATTTATTTTACATTGATTGTAAAAGATTTCCTAGAGTGATCAAGTTGTGATCTGTAGACTCTAGAAGACTTAGAGGGTATCTAAGTGAAAAACCATTATAATCAATTGGATTAGTGGATTAAATCCTCAGTTGAGGTAAATCACCTTGTCAGGGGTGGACTGGAGTAGTTTGGTTAACAACGAACCAGGATAAAAATAATTGTGTTCATTATTTTTATCTTCCAAGTTTTTGAGTTACACTTATTCAATCCCCCCCTTTCTAAGTGTTTTTCACTCCTTCAAGATCCTCTGCCTCAGTCAAATATCTGGCTATGTGTTCTACAGTTGATTCACTAGTATCCCCTGAGAATTTTGTGAACTTGGGGACTTTGAATCCTCTTGGTAATTCTGTTTGTAAGATAAAATCCATTAGAGGGGATGTATAATTTGGGCGTCGAAGTCCTGTGTTCAGGCCATTATTGGCCATGATTCTTTCGATCATGGTAGTTAAGTTATTTTCTGCCACCACGTTATCTTGTCTAACCCTATGGATTATTTCGTCTGCATTTTGATTTCTATTCACCATGACTACCCTCCTGGTCTGTTCTTTAGGGGCTTGCTGTCGAGCTTCTTATCATTCAACCCCTGCCCCCATGTCTCTTTCGATGACATTCTGTCTGGGTGGTTGCATCTGGTTGATAGTTGGTTCCTCCTGCGTTTCTACATAGTTCTGCCTACGTTGTCTTGTCGGTTGGGGAGCCCCAAAGAGATCTGCTATACGCGTCATTTGCGCTGATAGTTGTTGATAGGAATGGGTATTTTCCTGATTAGTCCTATTAACATTTTGGATTAAAGGAGAGAATATGGTGTTCATCTCTCTTGCAAGAAATCCAACCATATCATGGTTGCTTGCATCCATTTGTTGCCTAAACGCTGCCTGATTATTAGTGCTCAGTGTAGGCAACTGGTTCGACGAACCTTGGTTTTGGGCACTTCGCCCCACAGAGCCAACATTTTGGATTGGCGAAAGAGTAGCCATACTAGGTGATGTATATGTGGACGTACCTTTATGTAATCCTGCCATATAAGAAGATGGCATTCCATACGGCTGTTCTCTCCAAGGCCTAAAATTCTCAAAGCCTGGTGGCCTAGGGGTTAATGGTTGTACATGATTTCCAAGATATGTTGAAAAAGGGCCAACATGAGTATTCGATGGAATATCTGTTGTACTCACGAAAGGGGGCACTGTGGTCGAACTAATTGTGGGTATTGTCCCCGTGGTTAATGGTATCAAACTATTTGTAGCCATAGATCTCATGGATGTGGGTATGGCTTGAGAACTATTTACGACCATAGATCTTGTGGATGTGGGCATGGCCTGAGAACTAGATATGGTAGTCGAAGCATTGGTCGAACATGCGACGACCGTGCCTGACCCTTGTTGAGGGTTTTGTCCTCCTTGATCATTGGTAGTGTTAGTCATTTTTCTATGATATCTTCTTTTAGGAATTGGTTATAAATTATTAGTAGATTTACCACTCCTAAGATTCATACAAGGTGGTATACTTTAAATCTAAAAGACACTTCTTCTAAATCTAAAAGGCACTTCTCGACACCGTCCCACTGGGCGTGCCAATTTATTTACAGTGATTTCTGGTAAACAACCGCTAGTCTTCCAAATTATCAAATATATTCTGGTTACTTGCAGGATCGACTAGATTGATCCTAGGACATGTGTCTAAAAGTTTATAGTCTTTATGGTTGAGTTCATATTGCAAAGGTATACTTCGAATGTGTAACAGACTTAAAGGCAACACAAATTGTAATAATAGAATTTGAGTAAAAGACTTTAAAAGATTTCGATTGTAATGATAAAGGACGAAATAAAGGACAAGATTCGAAAGGAAAAGACAAGTATATGTAAATGACGTAAATTTATAAAAATGAGACTGAATGTAAAAATGTAGTTGGTGTTACATGGACATTCTCAATGAAACTCTCTCTTTCGCCTGGTATTTGAGTGATTTTTTGAGTAATTTGTTCAAAATGAACACACCGAATCCTGCCACTAAGATCCTTATTTATACTAATTCGACCCTAACGGTCTTATGCTAATAGAATGCCATGTTATCTCCTTGCATACGTTTCGATTGTCTGATGTTTCCACGTGTCCTTCCAATCAAATCTAATATTTTGATATTCAACATGTTCCCGCTCGAAGCTTTGAAACGTGAAACAACGTGACTTTGCCAACACATATTTCTCAGAAATATCTCAAAATATTCTAAGTCTTTTCGCTTTCGAGGATATTATAACTTCCGTCTTGCTTCAACTTAGGAAAGACTTTAATTTTTAAATAAACTTTAAAACGGCCTTATAAAGCCATCCTTCGAAATATTCAGCTCCTTTATAAAACATTTCACTGTCAAACTCCTCAGCTAACAGCTGGTCATTACGATAAAGGATGAACAAATGAAATAGTAACTAGAGACTATCCAATAAAGGAGAAACAAATCATTCGAATATCACTAGAAAATACAAGATCTAGCTAATCATTCAAAATTTTCAAGGTATTCTAAGTGCCTAGGGATGAAAAAATTTGGTTAAATATGTTGTCCATGTTCTCCAACACTAAGGGTCTGTTTGAAATAGTTTTTGTTTTTAGTTTTTAAAAACTGAAAAGTAAAAATCAAAACACAATTTAGCCATTTTAGTTTTTTGCTTTTAAAAACTGAAAAATTGTGAAGAGTTTTTAAAAACACATTTGTAAAATATTATATTCAAACAAGTTTTTAGTTTTTAAATTTTCAAAAACTAAAATAGAGTTTTTAAAAAGCCTTTCAAACAGGTCCTAAGAAGCCAAAACACAATAGGACTGTTATAAATAAAACTTTTGATATCCCCAAAACTGAAAAAGAAGTGGTAAATACCACTAATATCTTTGGTGCCACGCACTGGATGACACCAATAATGCAAATATTTGAAACAGAATGAACTACTCTTGGAGGAAGACAGGGCGGAGAAGGTAAACAAATTAGTATCGAAGTAGACTATGGTGTCAAGGAAGTCGTACAAGGTGAGAAGTCGTATTCAATATTACGCGAACAAAATTAGAGGTATCCTCTCTGCAAAGAAACAAAAATAAAGTTAGCAAAACTAACAACAAAAGTCAGAGCATTCGATTATATAAAACACTTATTCAAATAGTCTTCAAGTTTTTATACACGTCTTGTAATTAATATTCACATGTGAAAAATTAATCCCACCTAACTTACAGTCCATAAAGCACCCCTTTCCCTCTATTTCCTTTATGGAATTGGAAAATAAAAATCAATGAAAAAGCTCCTCCCTTTCTCCAAAAACACTCTTCCTAAAAAGAAAATTACTATAAAAGTCACATCCTTCAATCTATCGCTAACAAAGAGCACCTCGTGGCCTTGGATCTCTTTACTTTAAACTCTTTCACTAACCAAAAAGAAGAAAAAAAACAAACAAGAAAAGAAAAACCACTGAGCGGTCACATCATATAAATAGAAAGCCATTCATGCCAATACTATATAACACCAAACATCTTTGCTTCTTAAGCTCAAAACAAAATCTTCATATAAGAAAACAGAGTTACTCAGTTTTCACTTTACCATCTTCTCTTCCTAGCTTGCTGTTATATACACACAAATATCTAGAGTTTTTCAGCCGGCAACATCATGATGAAGAGTAAACTATTTCACTGTTTTCGCCCTGTTGTTGATATAGATGCCTTGCTCGAATCCAAACTTGCTGCTCATCGCTCAGAGAACAAACCTGAGCAGCATCATAAAAAACGTACGGTTTTAAAAGTCATCAAAGGTGCGCTGTTGGAAACCATATTTGTCTTTCAGAATAGAAAAGCTATTCATAAATATCGCTATGGCCTTGATTGTTTTGGTGGGTTGAAGAATGATTATTCCACGTATAAAAAAGAACAAACTCTCTTTCTGTTTTCGCCCTGTTGTTGATATAGATTCTCTGCTCGAATCCAAAGTTGCTGCTCATCGCTCAGAGAACAAACCTCAGAAGCATCCTAAAAAACGTACGGTTTTAAAAGTCATCAAAGCTGCGGTGTTGGAAACCATATTTGTCTTTCAGAATACAAGAGCTATTCATAAATATCCTAACAGTCTTGATTGTTTTGGTGGGTTGAAGAATGATTATTCGTCGTATAAAAAAGAAACCAAAGCCTCTCAATCGTCTTTGCAAACTCTATCTTCAAACAATTCATCTTTTTCAAGCCCAAAAGTAATATTACAATCAGAAAACGTGTCCACCAAAGGAAATTTTGAGAAAGAAAGTAGCAGTGGAAACGCACTACTAGAGAAGCAAAAGAAGTTTGAGTTGTGTGCTATGTGTTTGGTTCTCATAAGCTTAATATTTACATTATTTTGGGGGAAATTATTTGGAATTATTTTAACATCAATATGCCTCTACTTTTTCTTTCTTTTGAACTCAAACTACAGCTGCCAAAAGATATTTGTAAAGTGTAAAAATACAGTGTAGTGCGCAGTGCAAACATGAATGTAAAGGGCCATTATGGAATTTGTGCTCAAAGAGAACTACTATAATGAGCATTAATTTGTTATTGTGAAAAAAATCTTTTATTCTCTGTTAATCTCATAGACAATGCTTTATCTAAAATAGATGACAGTGAAAGTTTTGGGGAATGATGTGAAGAAACCGTTTCGCATTTATTTCCTTTGCCTTCTCTTTTGTATATTGAGTTCTCACATCTATTATTAATATATAAAAGCAAAAGTATTTGGAAATACCATTTAAAGCCCTCTGATAAAAACACTAAAACTTTTCTTATTCCATGGATAAAAAAGACTTTTTGTAAAATAATTCAATATCATTCATTTGGCATTTATTACGGGTGATGTGGCAGCACCCAATAATTTGTTGTATTTTATATTTTTTTATTCCATTATTAATTGAAAGATTGGCAGTTAAAACGATACATTTATGCAGCCGAAATTAAAAAGCCATCATAAAGTGGTTTTACATTGTTCAAATGAAAGTTCTCTTTCCCTATGTTCAATGCACGAGAAGCTCAACCAAGACCATGAGTAAAAGTTAGAAAAACCTTTCACTATTTAATTTCATCCTAAACAATGGATCTGAAAGCAAAACACATATCTAAATTCATCCGCCCCAAATATCGCACGGTTGAATATTTAATTTAGGGTTTGAAGCTTTATGAAGTCATAATCCATGGCTAATCATCATCGTTCTCCAGGTTCTTCATAAAAAATCGTTCTTCCACCTCAAGAACTCCTCGATGATCTTTGCAGGTTAGTAATTTTCATTTTCTACTTTCGGTTTGATTTTTTTCTGCTTTTTATTTGCATTACTTAAGGAATTCTGTGATATTTTTTTTCTGATTTCTCTGATATTGTTTTTGTTTACTCTTTTTTATATTAGTTTCAAGTTTTGTTGAAATGGTTTGGCATGAATTTATAAAAGGCCAGATGAACGACGATTTCGACTTCTCGCCCGCCTAATCTTGCTGCTATTGTAGTATATGGTGAAAATCATGCTGGTGTTGTTGTTGGTAGAAATGTCGTGCTTAAAGGTAATTCATTTGGTCTATAGGATCACTCTGATTGTTGATTTTATTTTATAGATGCTTAAACATATACGTATGTTCATTTTGTTTGATTCATTTTTCAGGAAATAATTTTGGTTTTTAATACTTTAGTTGCTTCTATCTGGATTTGATAATGAGAAAATACTTCTTATTTCATAAGTGATGCTTGAGGAAAGATTTGGTCAATTTTTCCACTATGTTTTTTCAAATCTGACTAGAAATCTCATTACTTTTTATGTTTTACCCATTGTTGTCCTTGGTAATTGCTCTGATATATTTATTGATTGGTGGACGAGGATTATAGATCTGGGGCATAACCTTTTTCTTTTACCATTTTTAATTTTTATATTGAGGTTTGTCCAGCCTGCTGATTTCTATCTATTCAAGGCAATAAAAAAGGTATCTGCAATATATTTGTCTAATGAAAACATATTCTATATATTCATCTTATTGTAGAGCAAGGAGGAGTATGAAGCATCCCTTTGTTTGTGTGGAAGCCAAGTATGTTGTGGGAGCTACTTGAATTTGATTGGTGAAGTAGCATTTCAAAAGGTTTGTGCTATTTCAACTCTTGATAAGAAAATTGAAGGAGATATGTGATATTTTATCATGTTTTTTTCTATTTTTACAGAGATATATTTGATACTTTGCATTTGAACCAGATCCAAAATTTTTTCACCTTTTAAAAACGAAAAGGAAGGAAAAAGAGCCGAGATTTGAATTAATGGGATTTCTATGATCTTTTATTTCTAATTACAATTATCTTTTTCACCTTTTAAAATGGAAAAAAGGGAACGAGATGCGAATTAATGGTATTTCTATGATATTTTATTTCTAATTACAGTTATTTTTTCACCTTTTAAAATGGAAAAAAGGAACCGAGATCCAAATTAATGGTATTTTTATGATCTTTTATTTCTAATTACAATTATCTTGGTTATTTAATATCTACACATGCTTAAAAATTATATAAAGTAGAGAATCATATTTAAATAAATAATTTTTTTTCTGCTACAGCTGCCTTGGAAATTCTCTCAATGGACGGTTTTAGAGAAATTTTGGAAAGGAAGATATAGAGTTAGTGTTGAAGCAGAATGAGTCTGTAGTGCTTGATATCATTCAAAACAATTCTTGAAGATACTTTACAAATATGTATTAAGTTGTATAAAAACTAAATTTCAAATTATTATACAATATTTTAATTGATTTTAGTTATTCTTAGATCTGAATTTTTTTAAAGTTATGTAATTTGCTTATACTACTAATTTGTTTTTTATTTAATTTTTTTATTAAAATTAAAATTTCTAACTTGAAATAAAATATATTTTGTAATTATTTAGATTATTAGAAAAAGGTTAATAAAAACAAATCAAAATTAATAGAGATAAAATTTATAACTTTTTACTACAACTTATACCTTTTTTTATTCTAAAGTTAAATATTTAGTTTTTCATTATAAAAATATAAGAATAAAAATTATTTTGTAATTATTTAGATTCTTATTTGAGATAAAATATATTTTGAAATTATTTAGACTTTTATAGAAAGTTTAATAAAACAAAACAAAATCAATTGAGATTTTGTAATTTTTGTAAACTTATGAAATAAAACTTCTCAGAATTTTTTTAAAAATAACTTCATAATTGTAATCATGTTAAAAATATGTTAATGGGTAGTCATGAAAATTTAATGACAAATGGTAATCATACAAAATTATGATAAAAGATAAAAATTTATTAATATAGTCAATTTTATAAATTGAATAATCTACTATTGTTTTTATAAACGGGAATAAGTTCAAAAGCATTTTAAATTTGAGATTTTATATTTATTACACTATCCAGTGGAGACTACTTAATGTGGTTATTTTAAATATATGAGAATAAATATATATTATTTACCATACATATGTTTTAAATTTCTATTTTTTTTTTATAATTTTACATATTCAAAATCTAATTACTCTATTAACATATTCATATTTTTATTATTTATTCATATTTTTATTATTTGTTTAATTTTTAAATATTTTAAATATACATTAAACGTAGAAACTTTTAATATTTGACGGGAGATGTCATATATTTTAGGTTTGAAAAAATGAGCTAATATCTCAAATAGGTTTAATAAATTTTATTCTCTAACTATGTTTAATTTCTTAAGCATTTGACGGGAGCTGTCATACATTTTACGTTTGGAAAAATGGGCTAATATCTCAAATAGGTTTAGTAAAATTTTAAAATTAACTCATTTGAATTCAACTGGGGTTTCTTAACTCATCTGAATTGACAGGTAGATGTGAACGTATCTATGAGATATCAGTTATTGACAGATCATTTTAATGTTTATCTTTTAACTATTTCTTTTGTTATTGTTTTATAAATTTGAAGTTATAAAAATAATTGACGGGTAGATGTGAATGTTTCTATGAGATATCAGTTATTGCCTGATCATTTTAATGTCTACCTTTTAACTATTTCTTTTGTTACTGTTTTATAAAATTGAAGTTATAAAAATAATTGTACGATTTATTATAAATATGAATCAATGCTTAAAAGTTGATACATATTATTAGTATATAATTGAAATTACGTGAATATTTATGAACTGCAAAATAAGCTATATTATGTTTGATATTCCAAACACATGAATTAAATTTCGATAAATGATTATAAGTTATAAATATATTAATGTTATCTAACTTAAAATATGATGTCATATTTAATAATTTTGTCATTGATACGTGTAATATGAATTCATATGTTTATTATTTTTACTTAAAGAGCTAAAAAAATTTGATGTATTATTAGCTCTTTCATTGTTAACTATTTTGTTTTTGGGATTAACATTGACTAAAATTTGTTTGCATTTTGGTTAAATATGTATGATTGATTTTACTATTATGTTTTTGGGATTAACATTGACTAAAATTTGTTTGCATTTTGGTTAAATATGTATGATTGATTTATATAAAAGAACTTTACAAGTGATATTTGGATACATGTAATGTGAAACCTCGACCAGACCCGTGCGATAGCACGGGTTTCCTACTAGTTTGATTTATAAGATTGCATCCATCAATAACCAAACTAAATTGAATCATATATATAGTTTGGTTTGGATCTTAAAACTATTTTATTAAAACCAATTTATTTTTTTAAAACCGGTTTACATATGGATCGATCCGGTTCTAAACAGGTATTTTACAACAAAAAAACCAATTTTTTTAAAAAAACCAGTTTTTAACTGGTTCTCTCAAAACTAATTTTTATACTGTTATATGGCAAGTTGTTTCATTTCTTCTGAGTGAACAACTAACTACAGAGAACAATTAATTACAATTAACTATTTTTTTTTATAAATTAAATAAAGGATAACTGAAATAATTATAAAAGCTAAATTGAATATTATACAAAAATAATTATAAAAGCTAAATTGAATATTATACAAAAATAATTATAAAAGCTAAATTGAATATTATACAAAAATAATATAATATATTTTCTAAAATGAAGAGTGGTTAAATTTCTTTTAACTTTAATTTTAATTTTTATGTTAATTTCTTTTTGATAAAAAAAAAAAGAGGGAAATACCCGCATTATTTTTGTTACATATATATTGTTTTATCATTCTTTCTAAATCATTCCTAGTCAGCAATCATGCTAGTTGCAACTAATTTATATTTGAATCAACAATGGAAACTAGCTTTAAGAGTAACGTTTTCTATTCATTAATATCATCTGGTTATATGGATCACCATTGGTTTCGAAAAATGGATACCGGTTTTTTGTTTTGGTGACAAAATAGATCTGGTTCAGTTTTCATTAAACACAAATTGGATTTTTAAAATCGATGCACTGAGATTTGTAAATCGGTTCTCATAAATCAGTTTTTTTGCACACCCCTATATCAGCCAAGTGCTAGTAGAAAAAGTTAGTGGCAGAAGAGTTTTGATGGCTGAAAATATAATTCATCAATGCATTTTCATTTCATGGGATCTAATATACAAGTGTCTAATAAATGATTAGACATTAGCAGTAAATTGAAGTCAATAAGTAAATATGAGTCTGTAATAACCCAAGTCGTGGGTTCGATACTTACCTACTATTTAGTTGAAATTTTTTAAAAATATTGAGTTAGATAACAACATACTGGTCTGGTCTGGTTCATAGTTATTGGTCGGTCCGGTTATACTGGTTTACAACGGTTTCTTTGCAAGTAATGTCACCGGTTCCCAACTGGACCGGTTCGACCGGCCGGTCCGGTTCGGGTTTTAAAACACTGTTGGGAATGCTTTGTTGCTTGTTTTATATTAATGTCTTATTTAATAATTGAATGCATCACAATTAGTTGTTTGCCCATCTCTTAGAAAAGAGTCCACTATTACAAAATGCAGACATAGTAAAATGTTATTACTTTCGTAAATTAATAAACCGAAACAATAGTTCTTATTTAGACGCCTATATATTTTTTATTTTATTAAAATACCTTTTATTATAGTCCATACTAATAATTGTGGTGATATATTAAAGCTTACATACTACGAATCGCAGCACAACCAATTTTTTTTTGTTATAAAATAGGCGTGTCACATATTATCTTATATTTATATTAAAAATAAAATATATTTCATCATGGTCTAAAACAAAACATGTTGTAAAATGTACCTACATTTCATCACAATCCTTTTTAATAATCGTAGTGAAAAGTATAATCTATATTTAAGCTAATGTTCTCTCGTTCAGGACAGAACCATTGTCTCACTCATAAAACAAAATCCTAATATCTTTCTCACACCTTATCCTAATCTCCATGAACGGTTGCATATCATTTCTTCACAAAACTCTGACATTTCATGTACAACTCTTATAGATCAAGGAAAACGGTTGCACATAACTCATTTTTTTTCACTTCCTCTTCACAATTCAGGTACGTGATAAGCGTTGTATGTTGTTGATGATTTTGTTTTTGTTAATAAAAGTTGTGTTGGGCTTGGGCTCCCTTCCTATGTGGAGAAAAGCCCAAATATTAATAGGCCATTTGTCTCACTTATTTAACTGAAGAGTGTCAATTTTGGGTTAAGAGAGATAGAGAGAAAATAAGGATTCAAAAGAGAGAAAAAATGCGAGAAACTCATTTGATTTTTTTCTGCTTAGTTTAACTAAATCGACGATCCCCGATTCGTTCACCGTCAAATCGAGCTGAACTTGTATGGACATGTTCGCAACTCATGTATCTAACTTTTGACCATTCTAAATTTGAAAACAAGGTCTAAGCTGAGAGGTATGTGCCTCGCATTGGAGCTGCAGATTTTGGTTATTTTTCAGCTTTTTGATTCTTATTTGTAAGTTAATTGTGCTTTGTGATTTGTAATTATTAGCACTTGTTTGTGAATCACTTTAAGACTCTCTTGTACCCTCAATTGAGTATAGTGGAGCTATTTCTTTGGTCTGGACGACTCGTGGTATTTTACTCTTAGATTAAGGGGGTTTTCCGTCTTGTATTTGTTGTTGATCCTCAAGGTTCCTACACGTGTGGGGAATTTTATATATGTTGCATAATTGTCTGTTATCGTGTCTTAATTTCCCATCAGAGTGTCATCAAAACTCTTGGTTAAGGGTTACTTTACTTGTTTAAATGATGGAGTCAAATACAAATATGAAGATGGTATTGTTGAATGGTTCTAATTACCATTTATGGAAGGTGAGATGAAAGATTTATTATTTGTGAAGAAATTGCATTTACCAATTTTTAGTTCCGTAAAGCTGAATTATGTGTCTGATGAAGAATGAAAGTTTGAACATCAACAAGTATGTAGTTTTATTCGACAATATGTAGAAGATAATGTTTATAATCATATTACTAATGAGACACATGCTAAAACTTTGTGGGAGAAGATAGAATTCTTGTATGCCTCTAAATCAGGGAATAATAAATTGTTTTTGTTGAAATAGCTTCATAAGTTTGAAGTATAAGGAGGGGCCTTCTATTTCATATGCACTTTTGGGACTATTTCTATTGCTATCTTTACTAGTATCTTGGGAGGCATTGCGGGTTTTTATTACAAGTTCTGCTCCTAGAGGCATTGTTTCTTTAGAAACGACTAAGCGAGGTATTCTTAATGAAGAGATGAGAAGGAAGGCATAGGGTTCTTCATCTCAATTCGAGGTAGTTGTCACTGAAAATAGGGGAAAAGTCAGAAAAGGATTTGAAGGGTGGTAGAGAGAATAATAGAAGCAAGTCCAAGCCACGAAGAATCTGGAGTGTCATTATTGTCACAAAATAAGACACGTACAGAAGTATTGTTTTGTGAAAAAGGGATACCAAGGACAAGAAAGGTAAGTCTAAACAAAGAGATCAAGTTGATCCTAATGATGATCGTGTTACTACTGCTACTAGTGATGATCGTGTTCAAAGGCAACGACGTGTAACGCACGCTAACTGAACAACTCGATGAAACAAATGGGGGTCGATTACGGATCCTTCCCACTTGCCTACCAAAGAGGACATAACGATGTTGTCTTTGATGAGGTCTTACGGCACCATTGACTCCTGCAAGCACAAAAGTAAACACCCAAAACCACATCCTCCTTTGAGGACTTTTAGTATGCCTGCCAAGTGGCAAGGACTCCTAATCCTACTTCTTATGGCATCAAAAGAAAAATGCGGAAATAGGTAAAAAGGATGAGAAACTACAGAGTGGATAGCAATCCATAGTAAGCAAGCAAACAAACAAACAAACCCAGAGACTTCGCGCAAGCTAGCACCAATCAATAAACAAAGTCAGATATCCAGTAGACGGTGTAAGTTCCAAGTATCATCAGCGTGAAAATAAATCACGAGTCAGAATGTGTGTCGAACACATTCAAACAATACACCTACAAGGAATGTCACAATCCAAACAAAGCAAAAAATAGTGTATGTATACGAGTCTCAAAAAGTGAGACAAGACAAATCGCAATCATAAATAATGTCGTGTCCCGTAAATATAGCATAACACGAAGCAAATGCATCCATTGAAAAGCCTTGCACAAGCTAGCGAATTCATTAGAAATAATAAGGAAACGCAACTGAAGTTGTACAATCGAATCACAAGTCAAATCAAGGGTGAATCATGAAGAAATAAGTAACGAACATGCATCAGAACTATAAAATCGAATACGGGAGAGCAATGACATCATACAAAGTAGCACATGAAAAGTCGTCGTAAAAACGAGCAATCGCGATACTAATGCCAAAGAAACATGTCGACAAGGTTAAGGAACCAATTATCATGAATTAAATCACCAATTAACATGCATTTTGAAAACGGGACAGCCATGATGCAACACATTGAAATACATCCAAAATCGCATAACGAATGGGGGTCGATTACGGATCCTTCCCACTTGCCTACCAAAGAGGACATAACGATGTTGTCTTTGATGAGGTCTTACGGCGCCATTGACTCCTGCAAGCACAAAAGTAAACACCATTGACTAACTGAACAACTCGATGAAACAAATGGGGGTCGATTACGGATCCTTCCCACTTGCCTACCAAAGAGGACATAACGATGTTGTCTTTGATGAGGTCTTACGGCACCATTGACTCCTGCAAGCACAAAAGTAAACACCCAAAACCACATCCTCCTTTGAGGACTTTTAGTATGCCTGCCAAGTGGCAAGGACTCCTAATCTTACTTCTTATGGCATCAAAAGAAAAATGCGTAAATAGGTAAAAAGGATGAGAAACTACCGAGTGGATAGAAATCCATAGTAAGCAAGCAAACAAACAAACAAACCCAGAGACTTCGCGCAAGCTAGCACCAATCAATAAACAAAGTCAGATATCCAGTAGACGGTGTAAGTTCCAAGTATCATCAGCGTGAAAATAAATCACGAGTCAGAATGTGTGTCGAACACATTCAAACAATACACCTACAAGGAATGTCACAATCCAGACAAAGCAAAAAATAGTGTATGTATACGAGTCTCAAAAAGTGAGACAAGACAAATCGCAATCATAAATAATGTCGTGTCCCGTAAATACAGCATAACACGAAGCAAATGCATCCATTGAAAAGCCTTGCACAAGCTAGCGAATTCATTAGAAATAATAAGGAAACGCAACTGAAGTTGTACAATCGAATCACAAGTCAAATCAAGGGTGAATCATGAAGAAATAAGTAACGAACATGCATCAGAACTATAAAATCGAATACGGGAGAGCAATGACATCATACAAAGTAGCACATGAAAAGTCGTCGTAAAAACGAGCAATCGCGATACTAATGCCAAAGAAACATGTCGACAAGGTTAAGGAACCAATTATCATGAATTAAATCACCAATTAACATGCATTTTGAAAACGGGACAGCCATGATGCAACACATTGAAATACATCCAAAATCGCATCGGAAGCGAGAAAACACAACAACGGTCCACAATCGAGCAATTAAGTGTAAACATGAATAAAGTGAATTTCGGATCACAAATTACATGTTTAACATGAACGGGACACTAATGCATCACATGAAGAAGCACATACAAAATCGCACCGAAATTGAAATTTATCAACATGATTCATCATCAAACGCATAAACAAGTACACGCATGCATCAAGCGAATTTTCGAAAGTGAATTACCACCTACTTTCGTTTCCAGACAGCAATGACATTATGAAGGAAAATAGACCAGAATTAAAATTAAACACCGCAAATCAGTGCGCAAAAGCATATACCGGTTCAAGCTAAATCAACATGAACATGCAAGCTTATCGCAAACCGAAATTTCTCATGAAAAGTACCGTTTCAAGCATATAAACCACATAATTCCGGAATTTACATTCAACATCAATTGTCAATCGAAATCAAAATTTATCAATGAAATAGTTCTCAACACAACAATTAGAAATCGAAATTTAAGATTATCAACATTCGAACAGTTCCGGATTCTCACAACATCAACAATTATTATCATCACAATTAATGCTCAAGAATCAACAACAATGTCTCATGAACAACCGACAACAATTATCATCATCATCATCAACCATTAACAACAATAATAATTAAATCAATCTTCGTCAACACTTTAATCATAAACAATTTTAATTCTCTACAACAAATATCATTCACAATAGAATTCAAATAATCAACAATTTATGTTCTTGAACAACTGAATCAAGAATCAAGTGCAAGAATAATTACCGAATCGCAAAGATGAGTTTGAATCGAAGAGAAGAGGAAGAGAAGATCGCGACAATCGAAAGCAACGGAGGAGGAGAGATCGCGCGTTGCGCGCGGAATCGGTTGTGACGGAAGGAATTTGCAGAGGAGGCCGGCGCAGATGGAGAAAATTTGTCGGAGGGAGGTTCGTGGTGGCCGGACTAGTACGGGCGGAGGACGGCGGAGATCGGAGGAAGAGACAAATATGTGTTTTTTGTTTATAGTTAAAGCGATATTCATCTTGGTAAGAATCCAACTTTTCATAACTGGTCAAAATACATTGATGTGAGATATTATTGGATACATGATGTTTTGGATGTTGTTGTTGGAGTTAGCTAAAGTTCTTACAGATGATAATGGTTCCGATATGATGACTAAAGAATTTCCAAGAGGGAAGTTTGAAGCTTCTAGTGAAATCGTTGGTTTGGCGATTTCCTCCACATAGTTGTGAGGGGAGATTTGTTGGGCTTGGGTTCCCTTCCTATGTTGAGAAAAGCCCAAATATGAATATCCTATTTCTCTCACTTATTTAAGTGAAGAGTGTCAATTTAGGATTAAGAGAGATAGAGAGAAAATAAGGATTCAAAAAAGAGAAAAGAGGGAAGAAAATCATTCTCGTTTTTTCTGCATAAATCTCACTAAATCAACAATCTCTGATTCGTTCACCGTCGGATCGAGTTGCAATTTTATGGGCATGTTCGCAACTGATGTATCTAACATTTGACCGTTTAGAATTTGAAAACAAGTTCTGAGATGAAAGATATGTGCCTCATATTGGAGCTTCAAATTTGAGTTACATTTTAGCTTTTTGATTCTTATTTGTAAGTTAATTGTGTTTTGTGATTTGCAATTGTTAGCACTTGTTTGTGAATCACTTTTAGACTATCTTGTACCCTCAATTGATTATAGTGAAGCTATTTATTTGGTGTGGACGACTCGTGGTTTTTACTCTCAAATTGAGGGGTTTTCCACGTTAAATATATCGGTGTTTTTTTGTGCATTTATTTTGTCGTCTTACAAGTGTGAGGAATTTTATATCCGCTGCATATTGATTTGTTGTTGTATCTTAATTTCCCATCAAGTTGTATGTGGTAATAAATAAAAGATGTATGTTGATGTTTAGGTATGTTGTTGTTGATAAAAGTTATATGTTGTTGATGGTTTTGTTTTTGTGGATAATTATTTCAATACAAATCAACATAAATATTAATAACAGAAGTCAAATGACAAAATATAAGTATGTGCCATCGTTTTCATTTTATTATCATTCTACAAAATCCAAGATTAAAGATGGATCACAAAGATCCTTACCATGTATGTATCACAAATGTCCTGAAAGGGATGTCCTGCAATTGATATATTGAGGACTTATTAGTATAATCTTACCGTTAAACATAATAAAAATATCGTCCTTACTTAAAAATAAAACTAAGCACTTAACATATCAAACAGATACATATAAAATGAAAATAGACATTGTTGCATTTGTACATGAATCAAAACATACAGGAAAAATTAATCTCATGAAATCATACTATAGATTGAATATTGCAAGACGTTGATGTTAATAAAAGTGTAATCTTAGAAAAACATACAATTAGCCTTTTTTTCAAAATGACCATAGAAGGCGTTGAACTACAAAGTTAACTAAACGACCACACCTCTCATTAACCTCAGCAGTATTGAACTCAAATAAACTGAAAAAACAAAAAAACCAAACCAGAAAGTTATTACTCAGTGTTAATCAAAACCAACAGTGTACAATGTTAAAAGAAACATAAACATACTTTTCTAGAACTCAAAGAACAAAACATACAGAACAAAACATACATAGTAAGTGTTCTAACCTTTAGCCGAAAAATTCTTCAAACCTTCGATGTCACCTTTGATTCAAAATTTCACGTATACACAATCGATGTCACCTTTAGCCGAAAAAGTCTTCAAACCTTTACCAACACAATCCAACAATTCTCTTATACAGTTTCTAAAACTATACGATTAGGGCTCCACAAAAATAGCTAATAAAAAGAACGTGCAGAAATTTAATAGGTGAAAGAAACAACACTTACTGGATGATTTTCCTAACGTGTGCATATCCTCTTTCTGAGTTTCAATAAACCCAAATTTTCTCTTATCGCTATATCGCTTCGAGTTAAGTTGTTGCCATATTCTAGCCTTCTCTTCAAGTCGTGGAGGAGGAGGCCGTGGAATCACCGTGTCTGACGCAACCCAGTAAGAGCGGTTTCTAGGGTATATGAGTGAAAGAAGAGGAAGTGGCGACAAGATTTTGAGGGAGAACAAAGTGCTAGGGTTTGAAGGGAAAAGTGAGAGCAGAGAAAGACATAGAGGGAGAATATGTCGAAAAGTGAGAGTAGAGAAAGAGATAGTAGATGAATAAAATAATTAAGACCACTCACGTTGTTACAGTTGTCACATGGGCAGTGAAAAGAAGTTCAAATTGAAGTCTTATTTTGTTAATTACAGATTTGTCCAATTTGCAGTGGAAATGAAAAAAGTGGAAAGGGTATTTATGGTAGAATGGTCAATAGATTAATAAAGGATAGATAGTAGAAGTAGATAGTATATAGTAGATAGTAGATAGAATAGTAGAGTAGAGTATATAGTATATAGTAGATAAAATAATTTATATAGCCTATTTTTTCTCAAAAAATAGGCTATTTATTTGACCTGTTGAGTACTATTAACGGTTTAGATTTGGTGTCAAATTAAACTTTGACACCTTGATATCATTTGATTCTTTCCCATATATATATATATATATATATATATATATATATATATATATAAAGAAAAACTTTGAGTATTGATTTCTTTAGTTTGTAACTAGCGGGATACCCGTGCGTTCGCACGGGTTCTGGTCTAGTATGCACGCTTTTTTTTCAAAATATAAATTAAAAAAATAAAAAATTCTCACCAATTGAATTATTATTTTTAAAATAAAAACAAATTTAAAAAATAAAAGAAAATTATTTTTCCAAAATTGTTTTACATCACTAATATATATTCAAATTTTCCATATATTATCTAAAAAATATTGTATCTTAAATAATAAATTATTTTAAAATAAAAATATTAGTAATATAAATAATTAAAAATAATTTATTTAAATATATTTACATACATTATTTTAAATATATTTTATTTTATTTTATTTTATTTTAAAAAAACAATTAATAACACGTGCGTTCGTACAGATTTTGGTCTAATTATCCGTGCATTCACACGGTACTGGTGTGTTACCCGTGAGTTCGCACAGATTTTAAGCTAATTATCAGTGCGTTCACACAATACTGATATGTTACCCGTGTGTTCATACGGTACTGGTGTGTTACTCGTGCTCCCACGGGTATCAAGGACGGAGCCATAATGGTTAAATAGTGGGGACACTATATATATATATATATATATATATATATATATATATATATATATATATATATATATATATAGGGAGCGTATCCGGTGAGAACTAATATTTATGTGAGAAACGAGAACTATTAATATCAATCGTTGGATTTCATTAACGATTAAGATTTAAAATTTTTAATATGAAGATCACCTCACTGAATTTTATCTCTTATGCTCAATATTTAAACTTTCCATATGAAGAGATTCTTACTGAAAATAATTCTACTTGATGAATTAATCATTATTAAAATAATTTTTATAAATATACTTAATTTTAGAATATAAATATAAAATATAATTTAAATATATTTAGTATTTTTATTTGAAATTAAAATTATTTAAAACTATAAATATTTTTCAAGACCAAAAACATAATCCCAAAATAATTTTTGTAAAAATAAAATTATTTTTAAAATAATCATAAACATAAACTTTATACTCATCTTACTAGTATTAAAATTATTTTTAAATAAATATGTCATAAAATTCTTTAAAAGTATTAACTCTTAAAAATTAATTAAATTAAAAAAAATTATTTTAAAGCTATATCTTGCATATTATAAAATTATATTTTTATAATTTATTTTGATAAATTAATTGTTGTAGACTTATTTTGAAAACCAAATAAGCCTCCCAATGTTTTAATAACAATTTAATCATCGTAAGAAAATTTACTAAAATTTCTTTTACAATAATCACTTAGCTCATTCCTGAAATTATTCCAAAAGAAAAAATCTAAAAAATAAAATTAGTTTTAAAATAATCAAAAACATAAATTGTTTACTTATCTTACTAGTATTTAAATTATTTTTAAATAAAACTATGTCATATAAATTTCTTTTAAAATATTAACTCTTTAAAATTAGTTTAATTTAAAAAAATAAAAATTTATATAGTGCATATTATAGAATTTTACTTTAATAATATATTTTGATAAATTAATTTCTTACTTCATAATATTTATTAAATTTTATACGATGATTAAACTGGTATTAAAATATTGGAGACTTGTTTGGTTTTCAAAGTAAGTCTACAACAATTAATTTATGAAAATAAATTATAAAAATATAATTTTATAACATGCAATATACAACTTTAAAATAGTTTTTTTAATTTAATTAAATTTTAAGAGTTAAGATTTTTAAAGAAATTTATGACATATTTATTTAAAAATTATTTTAATACTAGTAAGACGAGTATACAGTTTATGTTTATGATTATTTTAAAAATAATTTTGTTTTAAAAAAAAAATTATTTTGGAATTATGGTTTTAGTCTTGAAAAATATTTATAGTTTTAGATAATTTTAATTTCAAAAAAATACTAAATATATTTAAATTATATTTTTTATTTATATCCTAAAATTAAGTATATTTATAAAAATTATTTTAATAATGATTAATTCATCAAGTAGAATTATTTTCAGAATCTCTTCATATGGAAAGTTTAAATATTGAGCATAAGAGATAAAATTCAGTGAGGTGATCTTCATATTAAAAACTTTAAATCTTAATCGTTAATAAAATCCAACAATTGATATTAATAGTTCTCGTTTCTCAGATGAATATTAGTTCTCACCGGATACGCTCCTATATATATATATATATATATATATATATATATATATATATATATATATATATATATATATATATATATATATATATCATACAATAGAAAAAAGCAAGATGAGTACTTTGCAAGTTTGCCACTTGGCACTCTCTCATGCTTTCTTCTATATTTTATTCTTTCTATAAAAGGAAAGTTTGAATTAATTAAATATTATTATTATTTTATTAATTACTCATAATAATCAGATACATCTAGTATATATATATATCATACAATAGAAAAAAGCAAGATGAGTACTTTGCAAGTTTGCCACTTGGCACTCTCTCATGCTTTCTTCTATATTTTATTCTTTCTATAAAAGGAAAGTTTGAATTAATTAAATATTATTATTATTTTATTAATTACTCATAATAATCAGATACATCTAGAACAATTCAATAGTCATATTTGAGAGATTTTTACATGGAGAAGCAAATTAACTTGGGAGAAGTAAATAAAAATGGAATAATTAACGTGGGAGAAGCAAATAAACGATTCAGATTTTTTTTGTTATCTATATCATTACAATGGATCAAGACCATTCATGCTTGAGACGACTCATTTCCTCTTCTCTCTCATTTCTTTCGACCATACAATTCTAGAGCTCTCTCTTCCTCAAAACCCTTTCACAATAAAATTTGTGTATTCTGATTACTCAATCTCGCTAAAGAATATGGTGATTAGTTATCTTCTTCTTCCCCCTCACCAACAACTGCGACGTTCCTTCCGCCGCCACAGAAGTATAGCAGATGACAAAAGGGTTTCTGCACCAGTGAGATTGTTTCCCGCAGATTCGGAAAAAATTATTTGCAATCCAACATCGTGATGACATTCAATGGTTTCTGATCTAAAATTGTTTTTGGCATATCTCTTTTTTATTTAATTTTTTTTCCAGATTATGATGTTATTGAATATAATATTGAATGGAAGAAATCTGAAAGGTAAAAAATTTCTCTTAATTTGTTTGTTTTAACATCAAATAATGGTTGTATATTTTGTAATTTTGTTTCTCTGGTATTTGAGATTTAGGGCTTTTGTGTATTCGATCCGGTTTCAGTTTTGAATTTTTACTCTTACTAGTTCCAATAGCCAAAAAATACAACTTTCCTCTTTGTTAATCAAATCAAATTCATCCTCTTCGTTGATCCGTGAGCGGTCATTTACTATTTTTTTATTGGAGTTTTTAGAATGCTTTTGAAAATGTACTTGGTGAAATAACTAATGTATATTTTGTGATAAGCTGCAGAAGGTGTGCGTGTTGGATTCAAAGCAACTAGTATAGGATGTGTGGCTGTCTACTTTAAGTAGTAATTTCTTATATCCTTAATAATTCTATCCTGTTTTGAAATGATTTTGTCTTTTTTAATGTTACAAATTTCACATATGGTTGCAGTTCGTATGATTGTCGTTGCAGTTGCTGCATTACAACCATCACGGTTGCGGTGTTATAAGCATTGTGGTTGCGGAATTAGAATTGTGATTCCTTATGTTGCAGTGTTACAATTGACTCATTTCATTTTTGAAGTAACATCAAATGTGATGCTATTTGTACATCATAGTTTATTTGATGCTATTTGTAAAATTCGGTTTCATTCTCACTTCATGTGATGCGTTAATATTATGTTTTGTTTTTATCATGTTTTCTGTCAACATATAGACTATTGTTCTTAACTGCTTAATATGCTCTGTTTGTACGGGTGTTTTTTTTTCTTCGAATAGTATTTGATCTCTTTGTACAGGTGCTTTTTTGAATGCACATCCAAAGTCACACAATCTATAAATGGCAAAGATGATGAATTACACTCGGATTTGTATAGCGGTTTGTCATTAGTGTTGATTGCGCGAGTTTGGCGAATTGATCGGTTTGGGTTGTTGTGGAGTTTCACCATCAACTGCTGTAATTTTGTTACGGGTTATATGTTTCAACCGCTATTTGTTTCAAGGCTATTTGACAAATATATATGATGCAATACTGCTACTGAGAGTAATCGATGGGTTTTGCAAGTCCGATAAGGTCGGTAAAGCATATACCAACTTCTGGAGAAAATGAAGAGAAAAAGTCTACAACCCACTGCTGTAAATTATGGTTCTATTGTTGATGGGCTAGCTAAAATCATACAATAGAAAAAAGCAAGATGAGTACTTTGCAAGTTTGCCACTTGGCACTCTCTCATGCTTTCTTCTATATTTTATTCTTTCTATAAAAGGAAAGTTTGAATTAATTAAATATTATTATTATTTTATTAATTACTCATAATAATCAGATACATCTAGAACAATTCAATAGTCATATTTGAGAGATTTTTACATGGAGAAGCAAATTAACTTGGGAGAAGTAAATAAAAATGGAATAATTAACGTGGGAGAAGCAAATAAACGATTCAGATTTTTTTTGTTATCTATATCATTACAATGGATCAAGACCATTCATGCTTGAGACGACTCATTTCCTCTTCTCTCTCATTTCTTTCGACCATACAATTCTAGAGCTCTCTCTTCCTCAAAACCCTTTCACAATAAAATTTGTGTATTCTGATTACTCAATCTCGCTAAAGAATATGGTGATTAGTTATCTTCTTCTTCCCCCTCACCAACAACTGCGACGTTCCTTCCGCCGCCACAGAAGTATAGCAGATGACAAAAGGGTTTCTGCACCAGTGAGATTGTTTCCCGCAGATTCGGAAAAAATTATTTGCAATCCAACATCGTGATGACATTCAATGGTTTCTGATCTAAAATTGTTTTTGGCATATCTCTTTTTTATTTAATTTTTTTTCCAGATTATGATGTTATTGAATATAATATTGAATGGAAGAAATCTGAAAGGTAAAAAATTTCTCTTAATTTGTTTGTTTTAACATCAAATAATGGTTGTATATTTTGTAATTTTGTTTCTCTGGTATTTGAGATTTAGGGCTTTTGTGTATTCGATCCGGTTTCAGTTTTGAATTTTTACTCTTACTAGTTCCAATAGCCAAAAAATACAACTTTCCTCTTTGTTAATCAAATCAAATTCATCCTCTTCGTTGATCCGTGAGCGGTCATTTACTATTTTTTTATTGGAGTTTTTAGAATGCTTTTGAAAATGTACTTGGTGAAATAACTAATGTATATTTTGTGATAAGCTGCAGAAGGTGTGCGTGTTGGATTCAAAGCAACTAGTATAGGATGTGTGGCTGTCTACTTTAAGTAGTAATTTCTTATATCCTTAATAATTCTATCCTGTTTTGAAATGATTTTGTCTTTTTTAATGTTACAAATTTCACATATGGTTGCAGTTCGTATGATTGTCGTTGCAGTTGCTGCATTACAACCATCACGGTTGCGGTGTTATAAGCATTGTGGTTGCGGAATTAGAATTGTGATTCCTTATGTTGCAGTGTTACAATTGACTCATTTCATTTTTGAAGTAACATCAAATGTGATGTTATTTGTACATCATAGTTTATTTGATGCTATTTGTAAAATTCGGTTTCATTCTCACTTCATGTGATGCGTTAATATTATGTTTTGTTTTTATCATGTTTTCTGTCAACATATAGACTATTGTTCTTAACTGCTTAATATGCTCTGTTTGTACGGGTGTTTTTTTTTTCTTCGAAAAATATTTGATCTCTTTGTACAGGTGCTTTTTTGAATGCACATCCAAAGTCACACAATCTATAAATGGCAAAGATGATGAATTACACTCGGATTTGTATAGCGGTTTGTCATTAGTGTTGATTGCGCGAGTTTGGCGAATTGATCGGTTTGGGTTGTTGTGGAGTTTCACCATCAACTGCTGTAATTTTGTTACGGGTTATATGTTTCAACCGCTATTTGTTTCAAGGCTATTTGACAAATATATATGATGCAATACTGCTACTGAGAGTAATCGATGG
This sequence comes from Vicia villosa, assembly GCF_029867415.1. Taxonomy (NCBI): domain Eukaryota; kingdom Viridiplantae; phylum Streptophyta; class Magnoliopsida; order Fabales; family Fabaceae; genus Vicia; species Vicia villosa. The sequence continues at coordinate 334,650 of NW_026705545.1, read as the reverse complement.
GTTTTGCAAGTCCGATAAGGTTGGTAAAGCACATACCAACTTCTGGAGAAAATGAAGAGAAAAAGTCTACAACCCACTGCTGTAAATTATGGTTCTATTGTTGATGGGCTAGCTAAAATTGAAAGGTTGAGGAAGCATACATGTTTTTTGAAGAAGCAAAATCAATAGGTGTTGATTTAGTTGTAGTTCTCTACAGTAATCTTATTAATGGAAAATTGAGTCAATTACAACAAATAAAATGTTTGTGTCATAGATATGCTTCTGCATCCCTAGAATATAGTCTTTGTGCAGAGCACATATAGTCCAGCCAATACTTATAGCAATAAAGTTATGATATGCTTTCTAATGTTGATAAATGGATTGTTTGTGAAAGCTGGTTTTTTATATATATGGGGCTAAGGAATTAACAGAGAAAAGGTATTGATTTTTCATTTTATAAGCAGTTTGCAGGTAATTAAATGACCTCTTTCTTATCATCTTTCTAGTCCAATAAGCCATTTTTACTTCTTTGGTTTTGTAAATGATACTATAAAAATTATATTAATATTTTTTATAATTTTTAACTTTGTGTTTGTTTGGTAGTATTAATTTAAGTTTTGTAGATGTATAACAAATAATAAACATTGTGAAGAATAACTCTTGGGAACATAAAACTTTTATTTTAGTGTTCATGCACTTAACATGTGTGTCCTACAAATTCTACAACAAGTAATATATAGCAAAAGTGGGATTTTTAGCCTAAATAGATTTACTCATACTCCAACATAGAATCATTTTAATTAATATGTTCTTACAACTATTAGCAATATTTGTTTCACTCCAAATTGTATAAATATTACATTTTAAAGATTCATTTGCATAACTTTAAATTCAATACATTTTATTATGTATTAAAGATATATAAATATGAGCTTGACAAAAAAATAAATAACTATAACAATTCACTCTAAAAATACTTGAAACTTTAAAGTTAATTTTAAAATTCTCCTTTTTTATCTCAACCACTTATTCTCTTTTCAATTAATGTTATCTCATTAATAATTATAATTATAGATTATAATAAATGGTGAACTAATCTCAAGGAGCCATTCTATATCTTATACTCTTTCCTTTTCAATAAATGTGATTTAATATTTTTTTTGAAATATTTTTTCAACTCAATGAATATTTTTTTTCTTTAACCCACGTTCACTTTTTCCTTGGTTGCAAAAAAAATTGGCATATCAATTCATTATTATTTAATTGATTAATTGATTAATAAATAAATTATTAATACCATTATATTATAAAAATCTATTTAATCAATTTAATTTATCTATTTATTATTTTTTATTATTCTCTTTTTTTATCACAATCATTTATGCTCTTTCTCTTTCCAACAAATGTGATTTAATTTCTTTTATGAAATTTTTTTCAACTCAATCAATTTTTAATACAATCTTTTAAGAATATCAAAATTTTAATTGTTACTTACATTAAAAATATAATATTTTTTAATATCAAAATCTTTTTAAATATATTGTTAAAAATAATTAGGTGATTTTAACTGAGTTAATTTATAAAATATAATTTGAAAATATTAATCTTTAGAAATTTTTGAAAAGTCTTCAGAAAGGATATAAGATGAAGAACTCCTATGAAAAAATATACATAGTCAACGTATAATAATTTAATACTGAAAATCATTCAACAACATGTGTTCCATAAAATTATATTTATATTTAAAAAATACTTTAATAATATAGTAATTTGTTGGCATTTTTATTAAACGATAAAATAAAATCATTTTACAATATCGGTGCATATCTATTACAATATACTCTTAAATCATTCAAGTCATATGCAATATTAGATATTATTTCATATTTAAAACATGATAGTATGTTAGACATTTATGGGAAAAAAAGAGTATAAGTGATTGAGATAAAAAAGGAATATAAAATTTTAAGAAGACTTTTTAAGAAGGGGTTCACAATTTATTATAATTATAATTTTTTATAGTCCTTAATCCTTAATATATAATTAATAATTAAATTGATATATAAATAAAATAAAGATGAGAATGAATTTGAACCATTAGATTTTAAAATAAATGGTGGAGATTATCTGTGATTCTTTTTTTTCTCTTTCCTCCATCATTTATTTTAATTATGAATGAGAGACAAAAATGACACATAATCTCCACCATTTATTTTAAAATCTAATGGTTCAGATTTATTCTTATGTTTTCATGTAAAAATAAAGATAATAATAATTTCATATAATCATATAATTTATAAAATAAAAAGAAACACAATATATTATAGAATTAAAGAATACCATAATTTCGTGTGGAATCATTAAAACAATGATAATAACTATACAATCAATAATATATAATAAATAGATAAATTAAATTGACGAAATAGATTTTTAATTGTTATAATTTAATTGGATGAATAATTTATTTAATAATCAATTAATAATAATGAATTAGTAACAATTTTTTAGACAACAAAGGAAAACCACTCTTGATTTGAACGTGGGTTAAAGAAAAAAAATTGATTGAGTTGAAAAAAAAATTCATAAAAGAAATTAAATCACATTTGTTGGAAAGAGAAAGAGCATATATGATTGTGATAAAAAAAGAGAATAATAAAAAATAATAAATAGATAAATTAAATTGATTAGATAGATTTTTATAATATAATGGTATTAATAATTTATTTACTAATCAATTAATCAATTAAATAATAATGAATTGATATTCTTAAAAGATTGTATTAAAAATACTAACACGTGTACAATATATTTTTAAGAAACATAATATATTAATTACACTAATATATATATGGTATTTATGTATACTATTAATAATACTAATATTTTTATATAATAATACACTACAAGAAAACTTGCAATTTGCCAGGGGCTAATCCCCTCACAAGTAGCAAAAACCCCTATGAGGACAACTCCCCTAGGAAAACAGGGGGTCGCAAATACATTTCCGAGGGGCTAAACATGTCGAAAATTTGTCAGGGGTAAACCCCCTCACTAAATGCAATTCCACTTTTCAAGTCTGCAACATGCAGACATAGACAATAGCGTGTAACAGCCGGTGCTCAGAGTGCGTCCGACATTTTGCTTGGGGAAAAGCCCCTCGCAAAATGCAGTAGTTTTCAGTTTGCTAGAGGTTACACCCCTGGCAAAATGTTTTCCATCTAAAAAAAATAATAATTAAAATACAAATATATTTATCATATAGTATTTACTTCTTGTTTTCTAGAATAAAAATTATATTTTTTAAATATTATATTTTTTAAATATTATATTTTTATATTATATAAAAATTCTGTTTTCTTAATGTATAAATACTGTTTTATTTTTTAAATAGATATTATAATATTTAATAACACATAAAAAAAATATAGTAAACATATAATTATTTTTAATACTAAACATAAATTATAATATTTATATTAATACACTACATTTAACCTATTAATTTCGGAAAAAAAATTAGTAAATATATTTTTTGTGGAAGAAGAAGATTCATGGAAGAAGATATTTGAAAATTAGAAACAGTTTACAAAATATTAGAAGAAGAAGATGTTTGAAAATAATTTTGTGGAAGAAGAAGATTCATGGAAGAAGAAGATGTTTGAAAAATTTTAGAAACAGTTTACAAAATAATGGAAGAAGAATATGTTTGAAAAATAATTTTGTGGAGAAGAAGATTCATGGAAGAAGAAGATGTTTACAAAATTTAAATTCATGGAAGAACAAGATTCATGGAAGAAGATGTTTGAAAATAATTTTGTGAAGAGATATTTATTTTTAAATAAGCTGTTAATCAAAAAGAAAAAAAAAATATTTATGGTAATGTTTAAGTAGACTTGGTGAAGAAGTGGAGAAGAAGAAGAGAGTTAGAGAGGAGGATGGAAGAAGAAAAATAAAAAGAGTTATAGAATGGGGAAGCTGAAGAGTAATTGAAAAATTTATGGTAATGTTTTGTGAGGGGGTTAGCCCCTGGCAAATTGTCAAGTAATAAGTGCACTAACTGGCACACTAAACGATGATGGGATTACGTGCAGAGATTCTCTTTTTAGCTAGGGGAAGCCCCTGGCAAATTGTCATGTAGTTTTGCGAGGGGATTAGCCCCTGGCAAATTGTCAAGTAATAAGTGCACTAACTGGCACACTGAACGATGATGTGATTGCGTGCAAAGATTCTCTTTTTAGTCAGGGGAAGCCCCTGGCAAATTGTCATGTAGTTTTGCGAGGGGTTTAGCCCCCTGGAAAATTTTCAAGTATTATGACACATTTTTTCTTAGCCCCTCGCAATACAAAATTTTGAATTTTGAAATTCCCCCAATGCATTTGCGAGGGGAGTCCCCACGCCAATGTACTATTAAATTATTATTTTTTATTTTGTGCGTTGCGAGGGGTTAATCACCTGGTAACGTAATAAATTCAGTGAGGAGTTTTTTCCCTGGCAAATACTCCTGACAAAATAAGGTTTTTCTTGTAGTGATATTTCTATAAATTAAATTTCTAAATTATAAGTATTTTTAAAATATTCTTTTTATTTAGAAAATATTTAACCCGTACCTCGCACGGGTCTAACTACTAGTGTGTGTGTATATATATATATATATATATATATATATATATATATATATATATATATATATATATATATATATATATATATATATATATATATATAAAAAAGTGATATGAAAGACTTATATATATATAGAAAGACTTTTATACTATTTTTTAAATAATACATTTGTTTTAATCGGTTGTGATATGAAAGAAAAATTTACATTTATTTTGATGGTATGATTATTTAAGATACTTTATGTGTAGTTTTCTTTGAAGAGTAAATACATAATATTATAAAAGGTATGCTTCAAATTATAGTGGGGGCCATAGTCCACATAGTGCTTAAAGAGAGTATGCTTCAAATTATGGAAAACTATAGTTCTAAAAGTCAGCATGCAACTTAATAAATAATTTCATTTGTTATTTTCTAGTCAGACTAAAATTTAACAAATCAAATTGATTTCCCTATTCAATCCAGTTTTTTCTTTATTCAAAGATTATTTTCACTGTTCCCACTACAACTTAATAAACACTCAAGAAATAAAAGTAGTGTTATTTTTGCGGTTGAAATTGAAAGTTATGTTATCAGAAATCTTTAGATTTGACTTATATTTTCAACCATATGCATCATATATTGCTACACACCTCTGCAGATGACAACAATGCATTTTCATCGATGTTATCATCATTGCTAACACATTTTCCTGCACGCACGCAGTGGGTTTGGAGGATTTGGTTTTGGAGTCTTTGGACTTGTTCGTGATGTTATATTGTCAGATTCTTCAATTAACGTAAAGCATACAAACTACTTATCTTTTGTTGGTGATCGATTGATGTGGTCCTTCATGAATTGAATCCAGGAACCGACTACGTAGTATCATTCGACAATATCCATTTCTAGAATACCATTGTTATTATCAGCCTTGGACATTATCAATTGATTCAAATTGGAATTATTATCCACTTCTTTCTTCCCAGTGAGCAGCTCTAGTAGAACAATGATAAAGCTATATACATCTAATTTCTCATTCAACCTAGAAGTTCGTGCATAATCAGGATCAATATAACCTATAGTTCCTAGAACCGCAAATCCATTTATCAGATGTCTACAATCTGTATACATATGCAGACCATGAACAATAAATACATGAAATCGTTACGATAATCGGCGATAACAGTAATGATTGATGAATTGTAAAACATGAAAGTTGTTCATGTAAACTAACAGAAAATGGAAATTAGTGGTGATAATAATAGAATATCCAATGGTTAATGCTACAGAACTACAACAAAAGGATACAGTTATAACATACATTGCATAGGAAACACTGCAACACGACATTTGAAGGATTTCATATCTCCATGTTTCTATACATCACTTCACTTGTATCAAATTTTAATTTAATTTATAGATCAATGCAGCAGACAATAGTATTGACGGATATATAAATTTTATAATTGTCGTAATCAAAAGTCAATAGAATAACTGATTAGTTAATCATATAAAAGGGCTTGGGAAACATGAAGCCAGAAACATGAAGTTGTACAAAGACTCTCAGTATTGCTCAAATGCATAATATCACAAATTCCTTAAGCTTACAATTCCTGAAGGTTATATTTGTGTAGTGTTTTCTGTCCTAAAACAGAACCTAAAAAAATACTTTAGAAAAATTAAATTTAAAAGATTAAGCTAGTTTCAGAATAAATACTTCACAATCAAATGCATAATATCACAGTCTCTTATATATATATATATATATATATATATATATATATATATACCTTTTAAACGCCGCAGAAAAAGAATCAATGTTCTAGTCGAAGTCACCTGTGCATAGTTGCGGTAGACTGAACCACCACAATTGGAATCTCGCCGCCGATTTTCAACCAAAGGAGCAAATCTGGAGAAAAGAACACACACTGCAGTTATGATAAATTATAATTATCACTTTAAAGATACCTATAGTCATCTATCATCACTTCCATCATATACTGCAATTACGGGTCGTTATTGACACGCATCCGCATATCATCCGACAACAGAACCTAAAAAAAAATACATAGCATCCTTAAATGAACAAAAATCACAGTGACATAGAAAACCTAATGAGATCCGAATATTCGTAACCAAAAGAACAAAATAACATTAAATATGTAATTGAAACACCGACAATACAAAAGCATATCTATGCTTATATTCATAACTCATAAGATCCAAATCAATAAATGTTTATCTTCAGAAACCCCATCGCCAATGAATCTTCCCCCTTCCGTGTGAGCCAACACCTCGAAACCTAAAACAACAAATAATAAATCAAAATCAAAATTGAATGTGACTGATGTAAAATCACTTATGTAAAAAAGTTAACTTCAAATACAAATCGGAGAGAATCCTTAGAAACCTGAGAGATGTGAAAGCAAATACAAATACATCAGACATCATATGTAAAATAACTTAAGGCCATACCTTGTTAGTTGAGAATAAATCCTACCATACCTGAAACCAACACACACTCAATCAGAAAAAATAGATGAAACCCTAAAATCACAATCAACTTATTCACACGCCGTAAACCGATTCCCGCACCATTAAGAGGCAAGGTCTGTGATAGAGAAAGAGAAGAAAGAAGAAGAGCAAGGGAGATAGAAGGTTTGTGATAGAGAAAGAACAAAGATAGAAGACAAAGAGAAAAAATTGAGACATAAAGAGAAATAGAAAAAGGACGAGAGAGAGAGAGAGAGAGGGAGAGAGAGAAAGAGAAAGAGTGATTGAAGATTCAAAAGATTTGAATTTTGAAGCTACACATCTTCTTGGATGTGACATATCGGATAGAGTGCAGAAGAAGAACACAGAAAGCATAAAGCAGGTGGTGATGGGTGCCAAGTTCAATCAGTTTATGACATTTGGTTACAAACCAAATGTAATCGAGTTTGAATATAAATAAAGTGATGTAGTTTTCTGGCAGAGAGTTAGTTGGTTATCAAATATTCAATTCAATAGTTAAGATAGGGGTAGAAAAAGACACGAATAATGTGAAAAGTGATAATGTGGCAAAGGTTAAGCAAAGGGTACTGTGGGGTTTTCTAGAACATTTGATGTTCTTATATGGTAGATGTTTTTGTGTAAGATTTTTATCTTCTTCCTCAAACCAAAATACAATTGATGAGTGTTGTTAATCTTTAGCAGAGAGTGAGATCTAGGTGTGAGGAGATTTGTTACGTGTTCTAATGTTCTTGTGAAGATTATTTTTCACATAGAAGAATCGGGTTGTGGACCTCTCGAGATTAACATCAAGTGGAGAGAGACATTATATAAAACAACGATGCATCATACTGTGTTTTTGGCTGTCATTGTTAGGAAAATATTCACCATTTGTTTCTTTCTTGTGGTATTGCAGCCAGCGTGTGGGGGAAAGTTTATCAATGGCTTGGGATTGCTCAGCAAGTTCACAGAGTATGTTGTGCAGACTTTTTGCATATGGTGGGGGTGTTGAAAAGGAGCGGCGTGAAAAGGAGGGTGGGAGTGATTTGGGTGACAGTTTGTTGGTGCATCTGGAAACAACGTAACGACTTGATCTTCAACAATGGTGTAGTAGATTTAGAGGAAATTGTCCACAATGTGAAAATGTTTACATGGTGGTGGCTAGCAATTGGTAACAAACAAAAGATTTACTGTAATTTTTATGAATGGAGCCATTGTCCTCTAGATTTTTTGTAGGGCTAAGGAGTTTACAAGGCTGCTAGTTGGGTCTTTTTGTATTTTTCTGTAACTGTTTGAGAATTTTTTATTCTCTGCACAGGGTGCATTTATTTATATACATAACTCATTGATTATAAAAATAAAAAAACATCAAGTGGAGAAAAAGATGAAGTTTTTCTCCAAGAGTTCTTGAAGTTTCTAGCTCCTTCAATTTAAAGACGCGAATTCGGTGATTTTATTAGGATCAAGTGAAGATCTTTGCATATGGAATCTTAGAGTGCTTTGGTTCTTACATGGTGGAATGATTCAAGATTGTAGATCTTGGAGATTTTCACCCTAGTGAGTTGTGTGGAGCAAAAAGAAAATTAAGAATGACATCTGTATAGCTTAGTTGTTAAATCTAATTTTTAACTATTTATGATTATCATTTGTACTAAAAGACACTGTAAATTTTCTATTATACGAAGAATCAACAAATTTTGACAACTTGCCATTGGATACTAGATTAATTGCAGAAAGGAAGGTGCACATTCTTAGACAAACAATGTTTAGCATCACAAGTAAACCGACCCAAAACTCAAAAAACTGGCAGTGTCGATGTTACACCTTGGTTAAAATACTTGAAGCTAAAATGTAGCATCGACCCAAAATAGTCCTAGCTACATTAGCCTCAGTCTGGCCGAGTCTACGCAACGTTATGCCAAGGGCTACAATATAACACAAAAGATCAAAAATTAACAAAAGTATGTAGCTTCAACCCAGTCGGCACTAAAGTTAAACTTTGAAAGTAAGAAAAAAAAACTTATGAGCGTCTGCCTTGCTGAGATTAAAGTTAGAATGTGAAAAGTTAGGAAAGGGGTCCTTTCTTGCTGCTCTCTCCTGTGTTTTCTGTCCTGTTTCAATTTAAGCCAATGGTTAAATAAGTTTTTGGTCCCTATAAATATTGCAGTTTCATCAGCTAAAACCGTTTCCAAAACTCAGGAGGGACTAAAAATTAGCAATATTTATAGGACCAAAAACTTATTTAACCCTTCATTTAATAATTAATAATTAATATTTATGATTGTATGTGTTAGACTGAAATAAATGGTATAATTAATAATTAATGTTAATGACCTGCACCATCCAGCCGCTACATCCGAAAAGTTAACATTTTTTATAGCATCGATTTTAAATATTTTAATCACTATATTTATGAATGAAAAAATTATTTGGCCCTTGCATTTTATAAAAGAACATCATTCATTTTGTTCCTCGGTTGTAGCAACAACACGAACCTTCCTCCTAAATGCTTGTACTAACGACATAGCATAACCTTTTCATAATATGTTAGATAAAATTTGTTTATAATGTTCTATCACTAAGAGCTCAAGAACTAGAATGCTCATAGTTGGTGGTCTCTACTGATACCAGTTATGCAATTTCTTCTCTAAATATGACAAGGCTTGATATGTTTTTCATTCACTAACATTTCTCTCTATTGCATCAGCAGGTGAACAATATTTCACATTATACAAGGGACAAAGACAATTCATCTTTCACTTCATACTTCAGGGCATTAGGCAGCGTATTTGACTTCATTTTCTTACATGTGAGATAGCATATGACACCATTATGCTAATTCATCTTTATCCTTTTACAGGAAAGTTAAGGTTTATAATTCATCTGTATCGTACAATTATTTTAATAAATAGTATCATATATTAGTTATTTTAGGAGCATGATTATGAAATAAATAAAAAGTAATCACTCTTCACTCTATTTCATAATATTTATCACATTTAACAATTTTTAAAATTGATAAATAAAAAATAATAGTTTTATTTAATTTATTACATCTTCTGGTAGAATAATTTTATTATCATAAATGCAAAAATAAAAAACAACAACTTAGAAGTGGTGCACTAACATTAACTATATAGTAAGATTAACAAAATAAACAGTAAGAGTTACATTACAAATTAAAAGTAACAATTATTTTAAGAAATAACTATTTTTATTAATGTCACAATTATAATAGAATAATATCAAAAACTATAAACTATTACAAGTTTTTCTTTCCATAGTAAAACACACCGAACAAGTTACTCAACTAGAGAATAATCTACTTCATATTTTATATGTCTAAAACACCAATCATAAATACTGGACCTTATTTTAGGACTTGGAGGCGCAATGTTTTTTTCCTCCGATTTTTTATCCCAATTATATGCATTACAATTGGGAAATAGAAAACAGACTTCATACACAGTGTTGCTCTCATACCCCACCTATTCGGATTGCTCAATGCCTTACAGCTTTTCCACCCAACATAAAATAATGCATTGTCACCTAAGGTTTCCAGTTTAACATAACTCATAGTTAAGAAGTCTATCTTGTAAACTTCCTTACTCCTTAACTTCGGTGTTAAATTAACCAATAAAAGTTCCTCTTCACAGTTAACCAAGTTAAGGTGTGATATGTTATGTATATGGGGAGTATTCTCCAGATTTAGAAATTTAATATTTGCAAAATTCAAGCTGAGTACTCCTATCTTGCCCTTCTTAGTGACAACATATATTATATTATTCAAAACTACAAAATCAACAACAGGGTTGCTGATGCCGGTCGTGGGATAAGTAACCCAACCATTATTTCGAGATTGATAGACAAGCAAACTGTTAGAGTGTGTTTGGATGGAGCATTTTAATGAGGGAAAGTAATGTTTTGAGGGAATTTAAAATGATTTGACCAAAATCCATTGTTTGGATACAAAAATGAAGAATTGTTAAAATGATGGAAATTTATGAAGTATTTCATCTAAGTTAAATTTAATCATTTTGAAATGACACCAAAAACCAAAGAATTTGAAATTCCTCTCATGTTCCATAGAATGTATTTGTTATTATTATTTCTTCAAATTTTACAAATTGGTCCTCATATTTTCCAAAATTATAAAATTGACCCCAAAAAATTTTAAAAAATTGCAAATTGGTCCTTAATAATTTTTAAAATTTACAATTTGGTCCTTCAAATTTTTTAAAATTGCAATTTGGTCCCTACTTTTCAATTTTTTAATTTGGTCAAAAAAATTTATATTTTATAAAAAATAACCAAAAAATCTAACAATGAATTACCTTAATACTTCATCCAAACAAAATAATTTAAAATGAATGGATTTCAATTGAATCATTTGAATTGCTTTGAATTTTAAATTCCCTTAAAATTTCTAATTACCTCATCCAAACACACTCTTAGACTTTTTGCATAAAATCACCAACACAAATTCCTCGGAGTATTTGTCAAAAGCAAGCAAGGCATTGTACTTATAAAGAGAGTAACTAAATTTAAAGGTGGATGGATAAATTACCTTCTTCTTTTCTCGTGTAAATGGATTGATTAGCAGAAATGAAGAATTATCTGCTATAATAATGAAATAACCACTAGAATAGGTAATATAAATAGGAAAGGGGAACTTGGAGTAACTCATCATGTTCATCATCATATTCTTCAAGGGGTAAACTTTTTGTTTGGGTAGGCTAATAAAGGAACATGGTCCCTTATGAGGACAATTCAAAGCCTCAAGAAGTAATGGTTCTTGGGATGTCAAGAAATTTGATTTATCTATTGATTTATAAAAATCCCTCCAATTTGTGCAGACACGAGAAAATTGAAAGAGATCGTCAAAATCTAGTCTTTCGCAAATGACACCAAGCACGTCCCAAGGAAGTTCAGCAAACATTTTTCCTTTGTACCACAACAACAAAGAAAATGTTAGGTTTTTATTTATTATTCTGAAACATAAATTTGTTTACCATCTCGCAATTCTTAGAAAAGTCTGCACTACAATGACACGAGTCAGAGTTTGAGAGAAGTTCTACTACCTGTTCTTTCTACAAACCCTAAAATCCGAGGGTCTCCGGGGAAGACTTGAATCAAGCCGTGTGGTCCATTAGGCGAATCAGGTTTCTGAAAAAGAAAAAAAAAAGCAGAAAACAGAGTTATTAACAGTTAAATTTAAAGAACAATCATGAAGTAATGAACATAGAGAAAGAGAACGAAAGTAGTAACAAGTATGGTAACGATGTGACCAGAAGCAACAGCATGGCTGACTGTAATGGACTTGGATAACTCATGGTTACGACGAGGGTTGGAAATCCTAAACCTACCAAATCAATGTTTAACTTGATTTTCTTGGTTCAAATTCAGTGAACTTAAAAATTGGGACGTGTGAGGGTATTTTTGGTATATCACGTGCAGAACCCTACTCTTTTCTTCTTCGTCTTGCCGTTTTCAAAGCCCTGTTACGATTACTTAATGGTAGATAAACAAGTACTATAGAATTGAAATCGAGAAAAGATACACAACAAATTGCTGTATAAAATACCCTTTTACTGCCATTCAAAATCCTAATGCACTTCTTCATTAAAATAATATTCTATTCAGTCTAATGATTATATTCAATTTCATTCGTGCCAAATCAAAACAAAAGTAAAAATATATAAATGATTGCAGGCACATACCATTCGTTTCGAAGTCTGGTTTTGATTTGCACGATTGAGTAGATGCATCTGCAGCAGAGGTTCAGAAGGAGGCAAGAAACCGTTGGCAGAAGAATAGTTTCACTCTCACGTGAAAATCGCTTGTATCGGTCTTAATGTTCCTCTCGTGGTTTAAAGGAAGGGCTGCTAAAAACGTATTTATATTTAGGATTGAGAACAAGTGAATATGATTTTTTTTTTTTTTTTAAATTAGGGATTGGACTCAAAAGATCCATTTTATTATATATTTGTAGAAAATTCATTTTTTTAATAAGTAATTTTAGTCCCTTATTTTTTTTTTCAATTTTAATCTTTTCATTTTTAAATTTCAGGTTTTTTTAATCTCTTTTTTAAGTTTTTTATTTTATTTTATATTTTAGTCCCTCCATCAAATTAACACTATTTTTTATTGACATGACTCTGTTATTGATATATGTCAATGCCACTTGTATTCAAATTGATTTCACATCATTTATTTAATTAATACTAATTTTTTATTTATATATTATTGCTATTCTTACACTATTTGTTACACCAAATACTTACACCAAACACTGTTTACCGTATTTGGTTAATGCAGTGTAAAAATTTGGTTAATGCAGTACTGAAGTTGGTTAATGCAACATCCAGGTATTAAAAATAATTTTTAGCAGTCACCAAACTTGGTTAATGCTGTGTAAAAATTTGGTTAATGCAGTAATAAAGTTGGTTAATGCAACATTCAGGCATTAAAAATAATTTTTAGCAGTCATCAAACTTGGTTATTGCAGTGTAAAAGTTTGGTTAATGCAGTAATGAAGTTGGTTAATGCACGTCCAAGTATTAAAAATAAATGTCCGTACATGAATAATATTCGCCCGTACATGAAGAGTGTCGTCCGTACATGAACAGTATCGTCCGTACATACGGTGTAGGTGTAAGAATTAGTGTAAGAATAGCATTTTTTATATTTTATGAGAATAATATTTATACATCAATAATATAAAATTATTTTACACATGCATCCAAATAAATCCAAATAAATTATGACATATAAGATATTTGAGACTATATTTTAGAAACAAACTTATAAGAGTGCTTCTATAATTTGATTTTATTAATTGCATGTATACACCATCAATATATAACAATTATTATCTACATATAAATTATGAAATATGAGCCGCTTTAATATTCTTAATTTTAGTCAATCATTTGGCCTTTTTCCCTCTAAAAATCAAGAAATAAGTTTGTTTTTCCCAAACGAAACTGTGGGGAGTAAGGGTAGGAACAGGCCATGCCGATTAACAGGAGCCTATAACCTAGCCTACACAGGTCCAGGTCAGGTCAGATTTTTTTCAAATAGAAGAATTATAGGCTTTTTAAAAAGTTTATTTAACTAAAAAGGTTAAGCTACAGGTCATACAAAAAGCCTTTTAGCCTAGTAGGTTCGCCTATCTATATATATATATATATATATATATATATATATATATATATATATATGAATAATTTAATTATTATTATATTGTATTCATACTTTGAATTAAAATATAAAAATTAAGCTTAGTCATTTTGATGAACGGATAAGAATTAACTACAAAATCTTTATGAATAACGTCATAAGTTGTTTTCTTAAGTTCTCTCAAACAAATAATATCAAAAAATTTAGGTTAATAAGTAAACTTGAATCAAATACTCAAATAAAATAGGCTATTATGTAGGTTCTTAGGCCAAACAGACCTTCGAAAATGTCAGGCTTAGACTTTGAAATTTTTGACAGGCCTAGACTTAGGCTTGGCAAAGCCTAACTTGGCCCAGCCTATTTCTACCCCTAGTGGAAAGATATGAAACATTCATTTTAGCCATAAAACTAGGGGGCGAATAAACAAAGCTGAATATCAAATAAATGTGATTGACTTGCTTTTATTTTTTTCTAATTGAAATTTAGTTTACAAAGCAGAATAGTGACTATTTCTAATTATAAATTATAATATTGTGTAACACCCTTCAAAACCCCCGCGGCAATTAAAATAAAAATCAGAGTAAACAGAAAACAAGGGTGCCACAATTAAGAAAAATAATGAAAACCATAAGTCTTTCGTCATGCTTTATTAGGAACGATTCACAAAATTATCAAAATACATCATCGACACAGCAGAATTTTATTCAACAGTATCGTAAGACATCACCAAAACATAAACCAAATGATCCATAATCCAAAACAATAAAATAGAGTATCATAAGTAACTCTTAAGTCTATCCTTCCCCAGTGTTACGTACAAATCAGAGCATGACTCGACACGGACTACGGACTAGCCTATGAGCTATCCTCACCAAAACAAGATGCCGCTACTCCTTAATCTGAAAATATCAACATGTAAGGGTGAGTCTCATTCGAAATTAATAAGTATTATACAGTCATAAGTAATAAAACATCATAGCATTATCATTCACCCAATCTCAACATGTATTCAGATTTTATAACAACGGATCACACACCAAAATCAAACACATCACCAAGTATAATACACAACCACTTGATCAAACTATATTATCATGCACATGAACGACTGACACTATGCATGTGGTACCATACATGGGCTAAACCCATCCAACTGATCTTTCATCATCTAGATACAGTCCAACCGGCACAAATTCCACACAATGGGAATTATGCCCACCATTTGATCCACAACATCACCGGGATCCATCACCAAAATGCATATGAATGAATGTACACATATGTCATACTTATAACATCACCGATCCGATGCTTCGCGTCGTCTCATTACAACTCACCACCTCATCACGAATAAGCATGCACATGTATTAACAATCATTCAGTTATATCACATATAATCATGTCAAAACAACACCCAAATCAAAATGAAATTCAAGTGGCTACACCACCTCAACAACACATTGTTACATTCACACACATATGTACACAATGCATTAGTCCATTCATTAAATTAAATCAAAATTTAAAATAAAATAGGTACACTCCCCATTTCATCAATTCATCACATAAAGCTTTAAATTAGCTTCGCAACGCTCAAAACGGCGCTCAAAACGGATGTACGGTTTGAAAGTTATGCCCCTCAGAAAATTTGTCAAAAATTGGCTGCTATGCGTCGACCCAAACCCCCTTCAGGTCGACGCATTAGATTTCCTGTCCCCCTCGAGTATGCGCACGCTGATCCTATAGGTCGACGCATGCTGTCACTCAGGTCGACGCAAACTGATACTTAGGTCGACGCATCTGACGCTTAGGTCGACGCATTCTTCTCAGATGCAGAATTTTTCTGCGATTTTAACATATTTCTTCTCCCAATTTCATCCAAATCGCACCAAAACAGTCTCATACCAAAAACATCATCAGATAACATATTATAATACAGATATAACACGTTTTAGAAGTCATTTAACACCAAACCATTCATCAAATTCATCAATTGCATCAATTCAACATTAACAACCTAAATCCCCAAAAATCCCAAAAACCAAAACATGCAATCGAACCAAACAACAATCCTAATCAGTTCACTACCCCTGATTATATAATAATCACTAACCCGAAGAGTCCCCCCTTACCTCTTGAGTCGAAACTTCGAAGGTCCTCTTCTTCCTCTTCTTCTCCTTTTTACGTATCTTCTCTGTTTCTCAAACTTGCTCTTTTGCTTCTAACTTCCTTCTTTTCCAATTTCCCTTATTTTATGAAAAAATAGAAAATGTCTCAATAGGCTTACATAGTTAACACCTCCCTTTTGCTAACCACTACACTAAGCCCAATTGATTCTTTCTACAATATTCCTCAATAATTTACCAAAAATGTCAATTAATCCAATTAAATAATTTAAAATCTAATTAAATTAAATAATTTAAAATATGGGGTGTTACATATTGCAGTACCGGAAACTTAGTAGATCCTTTAGTGGAACCCGAATGTTACATTCGAGCACACCTTTTTCTCCGTAGGATAAGAAGAGCTATGGCAAAAGATCGTAATCAAAGACCTCTTAAGGAATTCGCCTAACCATCTAATGAGGAGCCTAGTTCTAGTATGGTAAACCCTGCCATAATAACTAATAATTTCGAACTAAAGCCCATTCTCTTACAATTAGTACAACAAAACCAGTTCGCTGGTCTCGCTTCTGAGAACCCGAATCAACACCTAAAAGTTTTTATACAGTTTGCTGACACCTTTAAGGCAAATGGTGCTTCACCTAAAGCAATTCGTCTAAGACTATTCCCTTTCTCCCTTAGAGGTAAAGCACACGACTAGTTAGATTCCCTTCCAGCCAACTCAATAACAACTTGGGAAGACCTTGGGAGAGTATTCCTTGCTAGATATTTTTCCCCCAAGCAAGACCACTGTCCTTAGGAACCTGATCACTAGATTTACTCAAAACCAAGAAGAATCACTTTTTGAAGCCTAGGATATATATAAATTCCTTTTAAGAGCTTGTCCGCACCATGGCCTAGAGCAATGGTTGATCATACACACCTTCTATAATGGACTCCATTATAATACTAAGATGTCTATCAACGCTGCCTCTGGTGGTGCGCTGATGAACAAACCTTATCCTGACGCTTGTGCCCTAATAGAAGATATGGCCCAAAACCATTACCAATGGGGAGCGGAACGAACGACAGTATAGAAGAAGGAGACCCAAGTAGGAATACATGAGATAAGTTGCATGGATATGATGCAAGCCAAAATGGACGCCCTAGTCTTAAAAGTCGAAAATATGTATCAAAACCCTGCCACAGTAGCTGTAGTCCAATTGGAATGCGAACTATGTGGAACCCAAGAACATCAAATTGCTGATTGCAACCTACTGAATGAGTCTAGCTCAGACCAAGTTAATTACACCCAAGGAAATCCTTTTTCTAATACTTACAATTCTGGATTGAGGAACCATTTGGATTTTTCCTATAAAAATAACAACCCAATGCAAAATCCTGGATATTCGAGACCGCAAGGTTTTCAAGCCCTAAGACAAAATCAACCTATGCAAGTTGTGCCACCAAAACCCAATCTTAAGGAAACCGTAGATGATTTTATTTTGACCCAGACTTAGCAAAATAAAGAGTTACTAAACCAAAACATTCATATAAACGAACTAATCATGCAATTAGGAACCAAGTTTGACTAGATGATAACCCATAATAAGATGCTTTAAACTCAGATCTCGCAAGTAGCTTAAATACAAGCCACACAAACTACACCTGGAGGACAATTCCCTAGAGAAACTCAACCCAGTCCTAGAAGGCAAGCAAATGCCATTACCTTAAGAAGCGGAACCGCTTATGATGGACCTAAAAACCCAATCTTGAGCGCACCCGAGAAACCTAAACAGAATGTCGTACCCATGGACCAAGTAGAGAAACCAGAGGAACCTGAAAGCAATCAAACCAAGGGGTAGAAACGAAAGATAAAGAATATACACCACCATCACCATATAAGCCACCAATTCCATATCCGCAGAGACTTAAACAAACCAAAATAGAGAACTAATACCAAAAATTCATCAAGGTGATAGAAAAAATCCATGTAGAAATCCCTTTTACCGAAGCAATCCCCCAAATACCATCATATGCTAAGTTCTTAAAAGACATTCTATCCAATAAGCGCAGACTCGACGATCCTAAACCTTTAGAATGCAACTTCATTTCCGAAAATAAACTTGCCAAGAAAGAAAAGGACCCTTGAAGCATTTCCATTCCTTGCATACTAGGAAATCATATGATCGACAAAGCTTTCTTAGACTTGGGAGCGAGCGTAAGTTTAATGCCTTTGGAAGTTACCGATATCATACCTCCTAATTTAAGTTACCAACAAAAAAATCAGTTTTTCAGTGATGTTAAACATTTATATTGGTATGAACCACTCGTTTTCAAGAGAGGCATAGACAACATCTTTAGACGCTGTGTCCCAGAAGAGGAAGTGAGAAACATCATCGAACATTGTCACTCTGCGCCATACGGTGGACATGCAAGCACATCCAAGACATGCGCCAAAATCTTTCAAGCAGGTCTTTACTGGCCTACTCTATGGCGTGATGTCCATGCTTACATTGTTAAATGTGACCTGTTTCAACGCACTGGGAACATCTCAAGGCGTGATGAAATACTCTTAAGTAATATTCAAGAGTTAGAACTTTTCGATGTATGTATGGGGTATAGATTTTATGGGCCCTTTTCCATCCTCAATGGGAAATAAATACATACTGGTAGCTGTTGACTACGTGTCTAAATGGATTGAACCTATTGCATCACCCACAAACGACACTAGAGTAGTGATCAAGTTGTTCAAGAATATTATTTTCCCTAGGTTTGGAACACCCCGTCTTGTCATAAGCGATGGAAGATCGCATTTCATATCTAGAATCTTTAACAAGCTTTTAAGTAAGTACGGAGTGAAACATAGAGTAGTAACACCATATCACCCACAAACCAGTGGTCAAGTGGAAGTATCAAATAGGGAAATCAAACAGATCCTTGAAAAAACCAATTCGATATCCATAAAACATTGGTCTGGAAAGTTGAAGGATGCATTATGGGATTACATAACAGCCTATAAAACCCCTATCGGAACTACCCCCTACCAGTTGCTTTATGGAAAATCATGCCATTTACCTTTCGAATTAGAACATAAAGCTTAATGGACTATTAAATCTTTGAACTTATATTACTTAATAGCTGGAGAAAAATGTATCCTAGATATTCACAAATTAGAAGAACTTTGTCTGAATGCTTGTGGGAATGCCATCATATATAAAGAAAGAACAAAAACATGGCTTGACATGAAAATCATAAAAAAGGATCTTAATAGAGGCGACCCTGTTCTCCTATTTAATTCCAGATTACGTCTCTTCCCTGGTAAACTACGTCCGAGATGGACCGGCTCATACATAGTATCAAAAATCTTAAAATCTGGAGCAATAGAAATCAGAAATAACTCTTATGCTCCTTTCACGGTGAATGGACAGAGATTGAAGCTCTATAGAGGAGGTGACCTTCTAGTTGACTACTCTAGTCACACTTTGATAGACCCGCCAGACCTACATAAAATGTGAGATCTATTCGTCGGGCTAACGACGTTAAACAAGCGATGTGTGGGAGGCAACCCATGGGATTTTTAATTTAATATTTTTGCTTTTGTTTAAGTTTGAAGAAAATAAAGATATCAATTGCTTGACACCTATCAGCTGCATGCAGGCAACTACTAGGGCGGGCATTGATCAGGTTCCTATTCCTTTTCCCATTTTTACTAAAACATTAAGGACAATGTTTGGTTTAAAGTGTGGGAGAGGATCTTTACGTTTTACTTGTTTTCTATATTAGATTTTCTGCTTTCTAGTTAAATTTACGACCTTCTAGTATTTTTCATGTTTTTTTTTAGTTTATCGAGTCATTACATGTACTGTCAAGTCTTTATGCCTGATTTTTGTTGTCTATTAAAATTCTTCCATTTTCTTGAGCCATCCAAAAAAATTTAAACAAAGAAACAATGTTTATTTTGAATTTATAGGCTATTAGGAGAACTTGGGACATGTTATAGAAACGTGAAAAATATCATGAAATATTGATATCGTGGTAACACTATAAGTCTCTTAATTATAGAGATTGATTTGGATACTTTTTATGCCTTAGCCTTAGAATCTCATCCTTAATGATTCCTTAAGTAGTTTATTCGAGCAGTCAGCACCATCTTAAGCATACTCTACGTAGGAAAGCCGATGAATATAAGTGAATGATCCTAAAAATCTAAAAATTGCTTTAATTTATAAAAAGGGAATTCACTTATTAAGTTAGGTGACCCTCGCCCGATCATTTAATCCAATGGTTGTGGAACCTACAAAAATAAAATAAAATAAAATAAAATAACCCGTTGTTAGTTGGTTCATAGGTATCTGGTGCTGAACTTGGTAGGGCAGATTACGGTCCGATCCCCCGCAACTGCAATTGGGTAAATAAAAAGGGTTACCAAAATTATGTACCAGAACCTTGTGCAAAAAGATCATATTCACTAACCGGTCGCCTTACTATGAGTGTGTACGGAAAATGGGATGAGTAAACTAGGATTTGGAATATTAACATGATGCAGTTTGGTTTGTGTAAGAGAAAGACTTATGACCATAAAAATGTGGAATGTGTTACTACGATACCCTTGTTTCTGTGATATAATATCTGTTGATGTGACTTTGTTCAAATTAAAGTCGTTAGACCCATAATAATTATTTTAACGATACTATTTACTTCACTTTTTTTTTTGCTTAAGGACAAGCAAAGGTTCAAGTGTGGGAGTATTTGACGACATGCAAATACATCATTTATTTGACTTAATTAATGCATGTCTTCTAGTTGTTTTGAATTGCATTTACACTTTTATGTTGTTATTTAGTTTATTTTCAGGTACTTAGTAATTTTAGAGGTGTGTGCGAAGAAACGAAGCAAAGCAGGCAAAAAAAATAGAAGAAATAGCGCCCCATTCGAAGCGCTGGAAAGCTAACGCAGAGATCTACAATCTTGGAAAATATAAAGGCCGCGGGCGCCGAGAAAGGGGCCGCGGGCACCGGCACTCAAACTTCCGTGATCACACGATGTCTCAGTTTTCAAAGCCCGCGGGCGTGGTCCTGGCCTCCATGGGCGCAGTCTTCGTATTTTGTTTCCCGCTCAAAATAAGTTGGAGGGCACTCCTATAAAAGCACGCTTCTCAACTCCTCTATAAATAGGAGTTTTTCGTTTCATTTTCATCCAAGCTTAGTTACATACTTAAGCCATATATTGTCAGATCTTGTAAGTGATAATCCCTTCACATCGAAGAATTATCACACTATTGATTGAGTCTGTAATCAAGTTTGGAGCACTTTGGTAGAAGTTAATCCTGCCGCTATTTTCAATTCCAATTGCAATTTACTTTCCATTGTACCAGATTTAAAGACTCCGTTTGGAGGAGGTTCTTTATTTCAGTATTACTTTTATTTAATCGCTTTTTATCTTGCACTCGCTTTAATTTATTTATTTACTTGCTTGCCGTTATTTTCTTTACATGCTTTACTTTATTTAATCGCCTTGCTTTACATTCCTTTATATTACTTTATTTCCTGCCTTGCTTTTATTACCATGTCCAACCGCTTTTAAAGGTTTAATTTTATTTTCATGTCTGGCTAAACCCTTAAAGGTTAGAATGTAAGGATCATTGTCATGATAGTGTTCCAAATGTTGTATTAATAGAAATACTATTAGAGATGTTTTAACTTTTAATTCAAGTTTGCTTTACTTAAATGTTTATGGGTAAGATCGAAAGTCGTTCATACTTAAGATTAAACTTGATTAGTTTTTAACCCAACAAAAAGGGCGAAAGCAGTTTGTTCAGTTAATAAGGAATCTTTAACACATTTTTAGAAAACGATTTTGAAACTATTTTCGGATGCGTTTGTAGGCTTGAAATATGATTCTTGGCCTAAAGCTAAGAATCTCTTTAAGTTAATCTTTCCAAGTTAAAATCACTTTTTTACTAAGTTAAGTAACTAATTTCTTAAAAATAGGTTTACTACTTTAAAGTTTGAGACACCTTTTATAAGTGACAATAAAAGGATAAGGATTAAAGAGTAAACTCGGTTCTTAGTACGCGAAAGCGACAAGTTCCTGTTAGATTGTTTCTTTTTATAAATAGAAAACTAGTGGAAAACCCGTGCGTCCGCACGGGTTCTGGTGTGGGTTGGACCGGATTTATCAGATCATATAGTATTAAAGTAAAAAAAATCAAAAATTTTTTTATATTAAATTGAACTATAGAAGTTTTAATAATTTCAATTTATTAGATGCATAAAGATTTTTTATATTAAATTGGAATATAGAAGTTTTAATATTTTCAATTTATTAGATGCATAAAGGATTTATCAAATGCATAGAGTTTTTTTAAAAGAAAAACATGTTTTATAATAAAAACAAAAATAAAGTTTTCAATTTTTTTAAAAAGACAAAAATAATATAAATTTTAATTATTCATATACTATCTTAGAAATCATTGTATTAGAAATTAAAAATAAATTTAAAATAAAAATATTACATAAATAATTAAAAAAACATATTTTTCTTGTGTTTGGATTCATATTATTTTAAATATTTTTATTTTTATTTTTTCAATTGTACAGTTTATCTTTTAACCCGTACGTTCACACGGATTTTGGTCTGGTTACTCGTGCGTTCACATATTACTTGTGTGTTACCCGTGCATTTACACATATTTTGGTCTGGTTACCTGTGCGTTACAAGGTATTAGTGTGTTATCCGTGTATTCACACAACTTTGGGTCTGATGACCCGTGCACACAATACTGGTAAGTTACTTGTGCGTCCACACGGGTTTTGGTTTGGGTTGAACCAGATTTATCAAATAAATTTAGTATTAAGAAAAAAATTGAAATGTTTATAAAATTGAAATATGAAATATAGATGTTGCATTGTTTAAAATTTTTTTTTTTATAGAAAATGGTATAATATAAATAAAAAATAAATGTTATCAATATTATATAAATTCTACTTAATATATATATATATATATATATATATATATATATATATATATATATATATATATATATATATATATATATATATAGAGTAATAGACAATTCAATATATGTTAAAACAATAAAATAAAAAGTATAAAAAAGAAAATTAAAATAAAAAACCATGATAACCATTCCTTAACAAAATTCAACTTTTTCTTATAGGGACCAAAAACAAAAATCAATAATCTATAGGGACTCAAAATATATTTAATTTTAATTAATTATATATTATTTTAAAATAAAAAACAAAATTCTATCGACTTTTCAATTTTTAAAAGAGTTACATGAATAATATATATTTCAACTATTCATATATTATCTTAAAAATTATGTTTTGTATTTAAAATTAAAAATAATTTCAAAATAAAAATATTACATGCATAAATAATTAATAAAAAACCAACTTTTTAGGTGTTTGAATTCATACATTATTTTAAGTATATTTACTTTTATTTTTTTAATTGTACAAAAAATATAATAATCCGTGCTTTCACACGAATTTTGGCATGATTACCCGTGCGTTCATACGGTCCCGGTGTGTTACCTGTACGTTCACACAGATTTTGGGTTGGTTACACGCGGTACAAATGTGTTACCTATGCATTTATACGGTACAGATCTTAAAAAATATTGCATCTTAAATCAAAAATAATTTTAAAATAAAAATATTAGTAACATAAATAATTAAAAACAAATAATTTTCCCCCTATTTGAATTCATATATAATTTTAAATATATTTATTTTTAATTTCTTTAAATATACATAAAATGCCGGAACTTGTTTGTTCGCATACCGAAATTCGTGTGTTCGCACGAATTTTGGCCTATATACCCGAATGTTTGCACAGATAATGTTATCTCTTTTAAAAATGTAATTTTTAAAAGAAAAATATAAATTTGGAAAAAAAAAATATTAAGTTGATAAACACCATAAAAAATTGTATAGTTAATGAACACCATAAAAAATATTAATAACAATAAAAATATTAAATTAATAATTAAAAATCTTACAAAAATATTTACAGTAACCATTAAAATCCAATGTTATGTTACAATAAATAATTGAATATTGTATGAATGGAATTAATTATAATGTGTGCATAAGAGATGAAAAAAAATGAAGAGATTAAAAGTATATTTTAGCATATATTTTGATATACACTAAGATGACAATCTTACCATTCAATTTATGACATTTGATAACAAAAATTATGGCCGCCTGGTTCATATATTATGAACACAATATTAGAGATGGCAAGTAGACCCAAACTCGCGGGGTCCACCCGCACGCGAATCCGAGTCAACGGGTAAAAATTTGAGTTGATTGGGTTTGGGTTCGGGTGTCATCCGATTTTTCGGGTGCGAGTTTGGGTAATGTGTAAAATAACTTTACACTGACAGTGTATGAATATTATTCTTATTATATAATATATAATATATATATATATATATTATATATTATATAATGAGAATAATATTCATACACTGTCAGTGTAAAGTTATTTTACACATACAACCAATAAAAACTCAACAAAATGCCATATCATCAAAAGTTTTTTAAAATAAAAGTGAGGTATAATTAGATGCATGGTTGTGATTGATTGACAGTGTAAAACTATTTCACACTGGCAATGCATGACTTCTTTTCTCTTATATAATATAATATATATATTACACACACACATATATATATATATACATATATATATATATATATATATATATATATATATATATATATATATATATATATATATAAAATTGTATTTTATGTATTTTGTTGCGGGTTTGGATTTGGGTGAAAAAACCCGAACCCAACGGATGTGGGCGTGGGTGTCATTTTGCCATCAGAATACCCTTTGGATTTGGGTTCGGGTGCCGATTTCGGGTGCGGGTTTGAGTAGTGTGAAACTCGCACCCGATCAGACCCGTTGCCATCCCTACACAATATTTTTCAAGTGGTAAGTTGTTTTCCCACCATGTAGACCTATGACTTTAAGCCAAAAGTACTATGTGCGTATGTGAGAAGGGTAACATTTTTTATATTGATCTTTATTTTTTATTTTTTAAATTATATTTTTGAAATACTATATTTATGAAGACTAATTGAACCACTTTGTTAAGGGTAGCGTACTTTCTGAGCTCATTATTTCCTTCTTACGAGATGGCCTACAAAGGAATATGTCCAACATAAAATGATGGAGAAGATGCTTACTTTTTCTATGGATACTTTTATTTCCAATTTACAATATACAATCTCACTTAAATCTTAGTTAACACTTTTCTCTTTACAGGTTTCAGATATTTGGAACATGATATCTCAGGGAGCTTACGTTTATGTTTGTGGTGATGCCAAAGGTATGGCTAGGGGAGTACGCGACACTCTGCACACAATTTTGCAAGAGCAGATAAATATCTGTTTATAGTAAAAGATTTTGGATTAGCTTATGTTGAAAGATATAAGCTATACTGACATGACCACATCAGTTTTGCAGAAATACAAACAAACTCAAACTGAAGGAGAGGATGCAAAAGGGACATGTTACCTTTATACAAAAGAGATAATGCATCAGTTGTGTTAAAGAGATATAACATGATTTGACCGTAAACAGTTTTAAACAACCATGTAACCATGAAGCTTTCACTCCACTCCTGTTTTGGATTAGAAAAATAACCTATAACTACTAACTAATGACATGTGCAAGACCATAAAATGTAAAACCAATTCATGAAAATACAATAGATGTCATTACAAACCTTCATGCGACATGTGCGCGAAAAAAAAAATTTGATTCTGTTCAGCTCCGTGAAACGAAGGGAATGATAGTAATCATAGTTGATGCAATAATTCATCTTGTCTCAACAGTTGAGCAAAACTACAAATACACATGAGCTCACATGAAATAACTTAGTTCATTCTATTGTAAAAGCCCTGTCATATTAACGGATATCGAAATAGCTAATCTGCAACCAAATTATAAATCTGAAACTAACATAGCTAATCTGATACCAAATTATAAATATGAATTGTGTTCCGTGTTTTTAATCTGAAACCAAATTATAAATCTGAAACTGCATCAAAGTTATAAATCTGAAACAACATCAGAGTTAGTCATTGATTAACACATATTATAACCGAGGATGAAGTATTTTCTAGATTAACAATTGTGTTTACCTTCCCGCCACATGCAATAAAAACGCTAATAAAATGGCCAGCAATTACCAGCAGAAAATATCATGTGCAAAAGTTCTCTTTATACTTGCAGAAGTTAGACCAATTGTGAACAGGTAATGTACATACAAATAACTATTCATTGCATTTGTTTTAATTTAACATAATTCAAGTGATAATTAAGGTTACTTTCACAAAATCAACTCTACAGAAACCGACATGATCAAAAGATCATGTAAGATCTTATGTACTTATACTTCTCATGAATGTACTTTGCAAAAGTTTCATTGCAGTTGTTCACATTATGAGTAAAGCCAACATTATGATTAAATCCAACAAACATGTGCAGGATTATTTAGGGACTATCAAAAGCATATGACAAGAGGAGTCACATATATTATTCTAATTTACAATGGACTGTTAAGAAGACATCAGTACATCCAAGGCCAAACCCTTAACACAGCAGAACAATCAATGCAGAGAAAGATCCCATTCGTACGCCCGTCTCATCCAGATTTGTGCTTTTGGTAAAACCAACAAAAGTATGAAGACAGTTTCACCATATAAATTATTGAAGGAACATGAAGTATAAATTATTACCGAGAAGAAGTCGGTATCTTTCATGAGTCAGAAAAATACTACTGTCATTAGTGCCACGTAGCTACCTAGCACAACACCAATAGCAAATATCTTTTTCAATTTCCAACTGTCTGGTAGTGGATATGGTTTCACTCTATCCTTAGATATTGTCATAGGGTGAAGTAAACTAAAATAACATTAACAAATCTCCAAGCTTTTGCAATGCATTAACAAATCTCCGATGAAACTCAGGCGACCAACATCTCCTCTGTTTCTTAGGAATCTGCTGCAGCTGAACTGACGCACCACACAAACTCGGCTGCACAGTAGGAGGAGAAGACGAAACAGAAACCGCCCTGCTAGAGCTACTCCTCAATCCCCTCGAATCAAATCCTTCCATCAAACTCTTCACTCCATGCATCAAAAAAGAAAGTCTATTCAAACCAGTTTCATCTTTCTGTCATCACCAATGAAGGAATCCACCATGTCCCCTTACATTTGTGAATGTGTAAGTGGCACCTGAAACTGTTCAGTGAAATACTCTAATGTCATCAAATTGCAAAGCTATAAATCCAACCAATGTTTTCATGAAAGCAAAGCAACAATTGATTGATCTAGATCTCATGCTTTTCCATTTCTCATTCTCAATGCCTTTGTGATTAGTGCATTTTCATTTCTCAATTGGAATAAATTTGTGATTAGTGCATTTTCATTTATCAGTTGGAATAAATTGATCACCGGAAGAGAATGGAATGTCTTGCTCCCAAAATAGTTATAGTTAGTTATGAATAACTCTTACATTTACAAAAGTAAGAAAAATTACTTTTGATAACGTTGAAAATGTCGCCGTATTTGATATGTTGTTGCTTCTTAGAAGATATAAAGTATTGAAATATGATACAAAGTATTGAAAAAAAACCATCGATTGATCATCTTCGTCGATAAAAAAAGTATCGCAGCTCAAAACAAAATTGCACTACTTGACATACCTGCATAACTACCTCAATCTCTCCTTAATGGTCTTTCCACATTTGTACATACCTCTAAATCTCTTAAAATAAAAAAGAGAAAAATTAGATTGGAACAACATGAACATGGTTTAACAGTATATCAATGGCAGAGTGGAACACCACGCCGTAATCCCACTGGCTTACCCGGATTAGCTTGACAAATTTTAAGAATATATCAGGTCATGCAAATCTCCTGGTTGCTGCAAAGGTTGATCCTGCATTGCGACAGTAGAGATGATACTAACAAAACTAACCCAACCACTATAAGAATATAACAGGTCATGTATTATTCTGGTTTGAATGATCCTTCTCGCACTACAATAGGTTTTAATTCAACCGACGTGTCACATTCTTTTGCACGTTTGGAATATGATTTTAATTCAACCTCTAATTTTCCCGACTTCTAGAAATTCGAATATGGGTATCAGCCTGTGCTCTGCTGCTCTCAATCCTGACCGGGTCTTTCAAACCTCAGACCATAAAACGCAACAACGACCACTATGTCATTCCTGCTTTTCATCAAACATATGGAGGGCAAGCTCAGACACGCCTTAAATCAGAAAACTGAAACTTAACATTCTGTCAATATTGCAAAAATAAACAAAATAGCATCTCTCTTTCACCATCTCAACATGACCAAATCCAAAAACCATTCAGCACATATTGGAATATTGGTTAGGTTTGTGATGTTTTGGTTTGTCAATGATAACATAAAATCTGCAGATTTGAACATTTTCAATATCAAACAATATTCAAAGTAACCAACATGACATCAACATATGAAAAAAACCCACAATATAAAAGGTCTAATCTCTGCACTAACGTTTGAGTTCTCCATACCTCAAAGACCATTGTTCACCTAAAATCGGCCACAGAGAAACAAACAATGAAACCCTAAGATTTTCATTCTTCATTTTCCAGAAACCCTTCACAAATTGTTGCAAAAACAATAGCTGTTCACACAAACATACAACCATAGCCACAGAGATCATGATGAAACCTTAAATGTTACCGTCATTTTTCAAATACATAAAATCCTTTAGAAATTTTTGTAGAAGAAGAAAAAAAGACAACAGATTTGTAGATCCAAAAACACAAAGAACAAAAATCAGAAAAATCTTACCAAATTTCTGGAACCATAACATCATCTTCATATCCTTCAACACATCAATAAACCGAGCAACATCATCACCACCAAATCGCACAACATTCACCAATCGTTACTTTCACACTTTTCACCGAAGCATCCATGGAAGCGTTGAAGATAGAGAAAAGAGAAAGAGAAGGAAGAAGAGGAGCAAGAAGAATACGGAAACAGTTAAGGAAGAGGATTTATCGCCTCAGTTAAGTCGAGAGAGAGGAAGAAGCTTTGTGCAACTTGAGAGAGAGAAAGAGATAAATAGAGAGGGACAGATAGATAGGAAAATGACGACGAGAGAGAGAAAGATTTTGAGAATTTTGAAATTCAAATTAAAGTAGACATTGATAGAAGAAAAAATGGTAAAAGATTATTTTAATAATAAAAGTGATGTCATAGGTGTATAAAGACTAAAAAACCAGCATTTTGCATATGTGGAACAAAATGAGAAAAGGGTAGAAAGGTGTTTTCTACACATATAAATTTTCTTATAACATCATCTTCATATCCTTCAACACATCAATAAACCGAGCAACATCAGCACCACCAAATCGCACAACATTCACCAATCGTTACTTCCACACTTTTCACCGAAGCATCCATGGAAGCGTTGAAGATAGAGAAAAGAGAAAGAGAAGGAAGAAGAGGAGCAAGAAGAATAGGGAAACAGTTGAGGAAGAGGATTTATCGCCTCAGTTAAGTCGAGAGAGAGGAAGAAGCTTTGTGCAACTTGAGAGAGAGAAAGAGATAAATAGAGAGGGACAGATAGATAGGAAAATGACGACGAGAGAGAGAAAGATTTTGAGAATTTTGAAATTCAAATTAAAGTAGACATTGATAGAAGAAAAAATGGTAAAAGATTATTTTAATAATAAAAGTGATGTCATAGGTGTATAAAGACTAAAAAACCAGCATTTTGCATATGTGGAACAAAATGAGAAAAGGGTAGAAAGGTGTTTTCTACACATATAAATTTTCTTATATGGTAGATATTTTCCCACAAGTAGTTCTATCCATGTACAACTGGAACAGTGTTTGATTAATGTGAATTACATTCGAACCTGTGTCTTTTATCTGCTTTTACTTTTATCCGTTTATTTTCTTGCACTGCACACATTTTAACTATATTGGTCTGCCTTAGATAAGCACATTAGCAATAGAGTAGATAGATTGACGACTGATGTCTGTGGGATCGATAATCTTTTATATTACTTCGATAAGCTGTGCACTTGTAGTCATATTTTAGACTCTATAAACAGACCCATCAAAAATATGTTTGGAATACTTCAAGAAATAGCACGGGATACAATCTCATTAAATTTTGGCAAAAAAAAAAACATAAGTATTACTATCAATGTGTATTAGTAAATAAATACAATAATAAAATATTTCATCTTACAGGATACTATCAACACAATAAACGTTACTTTCGTCCTTTAATTTAATTTTAGGTTTTACTTTTGTCCCTTATTTAATAAACGTTATTTTTAAATCCTTTTAATTACGTTCCATTAATCATATCAGTCCATTCCATTAAATTTTGCCAAAATCTGTTCATTTTGGTTGACATGGCACTCTAACTCGTTCAAATATGACTGACATGGAATTATTTTATTAATATTTTATTATTTAATTTATTAAGCATCAACATTCTTTCTCTCTACTCCTTTCTTCACCCAAACCCTAGCCGTCACCAATGTTTCTCTCTTCTTCCTCACTATTTCTTCTATTTTCTCCTGAGTAAGAACCCCCATTAACGCCCATGTCTTTCCACTCTCTTTCTTAAGTTCTAACTGGATTTCTCAAACAAATTTCAACATGTTCATAAACCTCATTTTTTAATCTAATCTGTTTCGAGATCTCTGAGATGAAATGACCAAAGAATCAAATCCATCTCCAAGTTTATAGGCTTTTTCAATTCCGCTATTATCTGAAACTGAAGCAATAGGTATAGTAAATTCGAGTTTGAGTTCGGGTTTAAGTTTTGAAATAGGATTGGGATTCTGGAATTTGATTTCTAATTGTATTTTTGTTAAATCTTATTGTGGTTTGTACAAGTCCTTCAAAATAATATTGATTTGTTAAACCCTTCTAGTGAGCTTAAAAAGATAAATTTCAAAATTGTCAATTTAGTAATTTCTTGGTTCTTTTGTTTTCCTTTTCTAAACTCTATTCATGTAATTTATGGTATTTTCTTGAAATGATTTACATTTTTTTGAGTATAAATGATGAACATTTTCTGAACTTATTTAAAAAGAAATTTGAATATAGCAGTTTTCACTATCCATTAAATTTCAAAATTGCTCTTTTTTTTGCTAATTTATTTTACATGGTTTTTGTTTCTAACGAGGCTTGCTGACTCCATTATATAGTTTTTTGACAATTTCTTTATAAACTCTAATGGGTGAAAACTCCTGTTGAAAATCCCAAAATATCCTTCGGAGATATATTTCCGAAAACACCCAAAAAAAATTGAAATTTGGGTTAATTCGGAGATGCATCTCCAAAAACACCCAAAATAATTGAGATTTTAGTTAATTCGGATATGCATATCCGAAAAAATTTCAAAAAATTTCAAAATTTGAGATATTGATTAATTCAGATATGTATATTCGAATTAACCAAAATTTCAAATTATAATACCTTAAGATTGATATAATTTATAAGTTATGAATAATAATAATAATAATAACAATTATACTGTTCATGACTTTTTGATAAATTTAATATTAATAATTACTAAAATTATAACTAATACACAATAATTATAATTATATAAAAAATAAATACATTAATAATTATTCGACAAAAGTTTAAAATAAAAGAGATCAAGTAAGAATAAAATTATTTACTACTTTATTCATATTTTAATATAAATTTCGAATTACATAGTTTTTCAAAATAATAAATAAAAATTAAAAATATAAAAATTATTTTAATAGCTAATTATGATAAAAAATCATTTTTCACTTAGTTTAAAAAATACAAAAAAATTTTGTGTTAATTTTATTTAGTGAATAAATTATATATTTAATTTTTTATAATTCAAAATTTACTTATGAAATTATTATAAGAATATTTTTCATTTATAATAAGTTAGTAAAATAATTTTTAACTTAAATTTTTTTTTTGGAAATTTTGTTTATAAAATGAAATTTTTTAACTATAAAATTGTTTTTGAAAATTGGTTTATGAAATGATTTTTTTATGTATCATAAAAAATAATAAATAAATAGTAAATAAATATCTTTATTATTATTATTATTATTATTATTATTATTATTATTATTAATTTTATATATGAAAATAAGGTGTTGATTTAAATATTTATTAGGCTAATATCATTATTATATCTTTATTACAATGATACATTTTTAATAATATATTTTAATTAATACAATTAATTATATTATTAATTGTATTTATTCACCTTGATTATAATTTTTTAATAAGTATTGAGTTTTTTCGGATACGCAAATCCGAAAAATTCCAAGACCTAAAATTGGAATATTTCAGATATGCAATTCCGAAAACACTCATTTCCCAAAAAAATGTGACTTCGGATATGCATATCCGAAGTCACATTTTTTCTATAAAAAAAGGTGTTTTCGGATATACACATATGAAATAACCTCTTTTTTCCAAAAAAAATGCTTTTGGAGATGCACTTCCGAAATATAGGGATATTTTGGAGTTTTCACCACGGATTCCTAAGAAAATATGGGGCTATAAAGAAATTGTCTAGTTTTTCCTACTAGTTTATCCTGCTAGTTTAGGTGAATTAGGAAAATAATATTTTTGGTTTGATTCCAACAAGGCTTGCTGATGCTCTTTTTCTTCAAGTTCTTGATATTTACAACAATACTCTTTCTGAAAATTTAGGCCTAAACCGGACCCATCAATGGTCTCGATCCGGTAGCTCAAGAACTAAGTATACATAATATGCATTTAGTCATCAAACATGAAATATTTAAGATGTATAAAATTCTGTACACACTCACAAGCTTTTGTAAATCTGGACTAATTGATCTATTGAAGAGTTGTTATATATATATATATATATATATATATATATATATATATATATATATATATATATATATATATATATATATATATATATATATATATATATATATATATATATATATATATATATATATATATATATATATATATATATATATATATATATATATATATATATATATATATATATATATATATATATATATATATTATTAACAATTAAAGGGGGTTTTTAACCTCTGAAAATAAAACTCCGTAGTTTAAATAAAATATTAATTTTTTAACACAATAAGGTGACTCAGAAATTTAACAATTGCCTTGTTGTCATGCCACTTCATCAACTGTTAATGTTTTTTCTCACAATTTAACGGAAATGACAAAGTTGATTAACAAACCTGTTTTTAAGAGACTAAAATATAACATTTATTAAATAAAGAACTAAAATAAAATCTAAAATTAAGTTAAAGGACTTCCCAACTAATTAAGCCCATTATTAAATACAATTGAGTTATATGATTAGTGTTTATTTTTAATTAAGTAATTTATTTCAAATTTACTTATGTATCAAATATATTTTATATCTTATCAAAAAATTTAGAAGGTTATGAAAACACTTAGAAAGGGGGGGGGGGGGGGGGGGGGGAGGGAGGTTGAATGAGTGGTTTCTTTTTCTGTTCAATAATATAAAAGTTGACACACTATTTTTATCCTGATTCGTTATAACTCAACTACTCCAGTCCACCCGCCAAGGTGATTTCGCCTCTCTCAATCGAGGACTTAATCCACTATAATCAACACTGATTACAACAACACAACCAACTTTTGTGACTAACAATATAATGCACAAACCAACTGCTTGTGACTAACAACCTTGCACAAACCAACTACTTGTGACTAACAACCTTTAAGACTAAACTAGTCCTAGAACTCTTGAGAAATCTGACCCAACTGGTCTCTCAAGCAACTGTTACAAGTTAACAATAGTGTTTAAGATTTGCTTCTAAAAAGCTTTAATCACAACTGTGATATTTCACTGAGTGTTTAGTACAGAAACTGTGAGCTCAGAATAAAGATAAAGTTCTTCAGCGTAAGAGTTCTTCGTTTGAATATGAGCATGTGTTCTTGCTTTTTTGTTTCATCTCTCTTGTGTTGCGTTATTGTATACGTGTTTTTTGTTGTTCAAATGATCTTTTATTTATAACGTTTAGAAGATTTCGTTCGATGCTGGATAATAGGCTACCTTAGCCTTTCATGTTTGCGTGTTATCTTGGATAAACTTGTTTTCCCCGCTTCTTGAGACTTTTATCTAAATCTGCTTTTAGTCGTTAATAATCATTATGTCTCCA